>NC_052621.1:17245709-17323974 GCF_016545825.1 Eucalyptus grandis
ATTCCAAAGTCTGAGTGACCTTTGATCATACACTTGTCTCTTGTGAACATAAACATTTGTGATCGTGAGAGAAATACCAAAAGAGTAACTTAGTAAGATAGTGTGATCTACCTCTAAGTGTTTGCACTCAAATTGTAATCTCTTGTTGATTGCATAGTGGAATACAGCTAGAAGGCCGTTAGTGTGGGAGAGTGGACGTAGACTTGATCTAAGCCGAACCACTATAAACCTTGTGTTCTTATTCTCTTTCATGAACTCCTTTATTTTGTTCGTAGTTTTATTTAACTACTAAAGTCTAAACTTGCTCCAAGTCCGTTGTAATTTAGACTCAGTTTCAATTGCTCCAAGTCTGTTGTACTTCAGACTCAGTTTCAAAAGCCTATTGTTCTTCAGACTTAGTTTCAAAAGTCTGTTGTTCATCAGACTCAGATTCAAAAGCAAAATATTTCTATTGTTCTTTGCGAAAAATTGTCTTCACACCTATTCACCCCCCTCTAGGTGTTCTTACTAGCCATTTTTCATTTGGTATAAGAGCTTTGGTGCTCGTTTTATTGAAGTGTTTTTACTTATGAGTTAAAGATCTTCTATGGTTAGTATCTTGGCACCAGGACTTATGGAAGGGCAAAGCAACACTAGGCCACCATATTTTGATGGAAAGGAATACAACTTGTGGAAGAACAAAATGAAAGCATTCTAAGATCCACAGATCCATTGCAATGGGATGTTGTGGAAAAATGAATCAATCCCACTGATGTGTCTACATCAAATAAGATTGGCAAAGACAAATAAACCAAATCCCCTACTCCTATGTCTCGGACAGAGATGTCCAAAAGAGAACTTCTTGATGCAAAAGACATTTATTCTTTATATTGTGCCTTGTCTCTTGCTGAATATAACAAAAACTCTTCATGTGAAATAGTAAAAGAAGTTTAGGATAGAATTCATGTTACACATGAAAGGACTAATCGTGTAAAAGAGACGAAAGTAAACTTCTTGCTCGGTCAATATGAATCCTTTAAGATGAAGCAATGAGAGTCAATTGGAGATATGTTCAGCCGTTTTACAGAAATTATAAATGGTTTAGCATATCAAGGTCATCCAATTTCTTCCCCAATGAAGGTTAACAAACTTTTGCGAGGTCTCTCAAAAGATTGGAACCATGTCAAGACCTCAATTTGGGAGATTTAGAGGATTATGCCACTTTCCATTGATGAATTGATCGGCACTCTTCAATCCTACAAAGTGGAACAAATTGTTGATGAAGATCCTAAAGGTAAGAAGCCCATTGCACTTAAATCTAACGCTGATTCTGATGATATAGATTCTGAAAATGACATGGACGATGAAGAACTTGCTTTTATAATCAAGAAATTCAAAAAGCTGAGTAAAAAAGAAAGGAAACTTGATGGAAGAAGACAATACAAGCAGAATGGGCAGAAAAGAACAATGAAAGAAAATGATGAGCAAGGAAATATATGCTTGATTGCATATTTAGATTCAAACTCAAATTCAGAATCAAAGTCTAACTCAAACACAGACTCAGAATCCAATGAGGAAATCGAGGTAAGTCATTTAGAAATTCCTGCTAAAGTTCTTAAGTATATAAATGAGCTTTGCTTTAACCTCAAATCTTCTTTTAAAAGGATCTCCGAACTTAAAAAGGAAAATTCTTGGCTTAGGCAACATGATCTTTCTCGAAAAGAAAAGTTTAAAATTTTGCAAAAAGATTTTCTACAAACAAAAGAAAGTCGAGATTTACTTAAAAAAAAAAAAATGATTCTTTAAAGAAAAATTTTCAAATATTTCAACAAGATTTTTAAATAGATTAAAAACATTAGAGTATATCATTTTTATACAAGTTCCTTACTATAATAAGTCGGGACTTGGTTTCAATAAGGAAAATGATTCTCTAATAGATTTTCCTAAAGTCAAGGAGAGACTTAGACAAAGACCTCCAAAGGCATTTTATAAAAATCATTTTTAAAAAGTGTTTATAAAACCTATTGGTCGAAATACCCTCAAGTGTTCAAATTGTGGAGATTCAAAACACTTTAAGAAAAAATGTCCTAAAGTCTGGAGACCTATTAAGAAAGATTGGGTAAAAACAACATACTCTACTAACTCTCATGGACCCAAGAAAAAATGGATACCAAAGAAAATATGAATTATTTTTCCAGGAAATAAAGGAAAAGAAGAAAGAGAATTTGGTAAGGAATATTTTTTTTATGTGCACATAATTCTCATTATGCTTGATATTCGATATATCCTTGATTGATTTAGATTTTATAATGATCATATTCTTTGATTGGTTTTATTGAAGAAATAATCGTGTGATTTATTTTTGTGATTCGTGAGTAGCGATTTGATCTAATATGTGTGATTGATTTGATATCTTTCTTAGAGATAATGCAAATTATTTTGTCTAATTTTATGCTCTCTAATTTTTTCATATTTTGCAAAGTGAAAATTCGTTTTATGTGATATTAATTTATTGTGCAAAGATATTATTTCCTTAAATACTTTGTTATGATGAATTAAGAAAGAATATTTATTATCTATGGAGATTTTCTATTTTACTCTAACGAAATGGAAGGATCCAAATTGATGGATACCAAAAAGGAAATGAATTGATTGCAGGAAATTCAATAAGGCAAGAATGATTGCGAATCTACGCAGATTTTGGTGCAATAAGAAAAGAATCTCAGGTGAAGATTGGTAATGATATATATATTATCAATGGTATATTGCAATCATATGCCTTGGGTAAGTGAATATTTTCCTGCCTTGCAAATTTTTACTCGATTTTATGAAGATTATAGATGATTGCCTATGAATAATATATGATTTATATTGCAAATATCTTTTGTCATAAATATAAGGCATTACAAGTTTTTACTTGATTTGGCACGTGATAATTACGTGGCATTTTTGCAAGGATTGTTATCCATTATACAAGTATTTGCATATGACAAAAAAATCTTCCATATGGATTTTGGAAAGCTTGATCTGAAAATTATGGAGATTCTATACTATTTTTTGGAGGCTTAAAGATTCTCTTCTTTGTACAAAGGTTTTGCAAGTTATTGAGCAAGTCCTCAATGTGTCGTATGAAAGGTTGAGTAGCTCTATATTTTTATAATTGATAATTTTATATATGCTATTCAATTTATTTATTTGAAAAAAATGTATTATATATTTTGTGGATATTATTACAGCTTATTTGTGCAAAAAGTTTGTTAAGTTTATGCAGGTTGAATTCGAGACGAGCTTGATTGAGGAAAATAAATTTTTGCCTCGAATTCCAAAAAGCAAATTATCATTGTGGATATTGTTGTTACGAAGGAAATAATGGAAAAATATTCTGCTCAATGTGCACAAGCCACAATTAATGCTATTCGCAAATATTGTCATGATGAAAGGGGGAGAAAGCGAATCCAAGAGAATCGAAAGAACCGTGATCATCTCAAAAAGGCAACAAATTGAGGGGGAGCTTTTATCAATTATGGAAAAATCCTTTTGAATTGATCGTGATCTCGATTATTATGGAAGGAAGGAAAAGGTAAATATGACAGAATTTGTCAAAATCCGGTTAGTGCATCTTTTATTACCTTTTGTCATTAACAAATTTCTTATTGATATTATCATTTTATTATGATAAAAATGGTAAGTGAATTTTTTAATGCATCTGTGATTTCTATTGGATATTTGCTAATATATATCATTGAAGTGAGCTATATTGCATATCTTTAATATTTGACTTACTTTGTAAAAGTTGATTTTTTAGAAATCGTGTTTCATGAAAGATATATTTATTATCATTTTATATTCTCTACGTGATACTATTTCCATTGTTATCATTTTTTTATTATGACAAAAATGGGGAGAGAATATAAATGTGCATATGTGTTGATTGGTTGATATTATTTATTGCATAATATTGAGTTGCGATTATTTTTCTATATATTGTTAATGCTCAATCTATTTGTTGTCTTTCGATTCAAATCACATTTTTTGAAAATTTAAAATTTGTTGATTGATTTATCAATATTTTAGAAAGTGTGATTACACGTCTGCATATTCAGAGATTGTTAGGGAAATCCCTTATGATGTTTTGAATATGACAAATGTAACAAATGTGTTTAATGGTTAAGTAATAGACCATGTAAATGATAGAACATGTAAATGATATTGTCAAAGTCTAAATACGGCCAGAAGACTGAATGTAACACATATCCAAAGTATATTATGAAGATTTTCAGGCTTCAGTGTCAAAGTCTGAAGATTGCCAGACTTTAGCATCAAAGTTTGTTCCATATCAAAAGTCTGCCCACTCTAACAAATTCTAGATTGAACATAAATGAAGAACCAGAATATAGACTCTATATTGAAGCTGAACTTATTCAGACTATGTCCAGACCTTAAGGTTAAATATGTTCAGAAGCAGAATACGTTCAGATTTACGTCTAGATTGTAAAGTCTATTGCACTTAGACTCTACTTCAGACAGAACACTCTCAAACTTTATATCTAGAACGAGACACATGTTCAGAATGTAGCAAATTCAGAACGAAACAACTTGAGAGAACGTAATACAAGCTCCAAACATATAACGGCTAGTGATCTGATTTGGATTCTACATCAAGATTGATTTGATTGACTCAATCTAATTGATTGACGATTGAATATTGAAGACAATAACTTTCTATACGAAGAAGCTCTACTTATGGAAACCAAGATTCTATTTGTATGGATGATTAGAATCAATTTGAGATTCTACTTCTATCACTCAACGGCTACCAAATATTCTAGATACAAATATGTCCAATAGGTAAATTGGAAGACGATCCTCAAGATATTGTCCAACCGCTAGTCTGGAATTGGAGAGTATTTAAGGAGATCAAGGACCGATGAGCAAGTAAGAGATGAAGTGTAGAATTTATAATTCCAAAGTTTGAGCGATTTTCGATCATATACTTGTCTGTTGTGAGCTTAAATGTTTGTAATCGTGAGAGAAATACCAAATGAGTGACTTAGTGAGATAGTATGACCTACCTCTAAGTGTTTGCATTCAAAGTTATAGTCTCTTGTTGATTGCATAGTGGAATCCAGCTAGAAGGCTGTTAGTGTGGAAAAGTGAACGTAGGCTTGATTTAAGCCGAACCACTATAAACCTTGTGTTCTTATTCTCTTTCATAAACTCCTTTATTTTGTTCGTGGTTCCATTTAATTGCTAAAGTCTGAACTCGCCCCAAGTCTATTGTACTTCAAACTCAGTTTCAAAAGTATGTTGTTCTTCAGACTCAAATTCAAAAGTCTGTTGTTCATCAGACTTAGATTCAAAAGCAAAATATTTCTACTGTTCTTTGCGAAAAATTGTCTTCACACCTATTCACTCCTCTCTAGGTGTTCTTACTAATCCTTTTCCTTGTGATCCTATGTTCTAGCATAGTATTAGTATAGGATGAAAATAAGTTCCAAAGGCAATCCCTTGGAGGAAATGGCCAAAAGAACTTGAAGACGGTGGATAGCTAAAGTCTAATTTGGCTTTGACAATTTATACCCATTTATTTCCCGGTATATGTTTTGGGTTTTCTTTAGTATTGTAAAAATACCTGATGAATTGTGGGTTTACTTTGTTTGTACTCTGAATTTTTCTTTCTTATTTCTTCATTTTATCGTCTTGCAGGTGTTTATTTCCTACAATGTAATTTCAATTTACTTGTTTGATTCTTTCTCTATTCATTTTTATAGTTAGTATAGAATCATATGAGCGAATCATCTGTGCATGATCGCCTAGTTTTAAACTTGCACAAAAATGTAAAATGACTGCATGACCACCTTACATAACAATAATACTCATAGGCACAAAAGGACACTTTGAAATCTTAAGCGTAACCCAAGTTATCGAACTCATGAAATCTCTGGTTCTGTAGAAATCAAGGGAAGTCTCTTGACTCCTGATTGGGTTCCTCACCGACCCCCAACTAAGAGGCTAGTAGTGGCTACTCCTAGATAACATTTTAAGATTGTTTAAAATCTTAAATGAACCGTTGTCATGCGAGATGCATATTTGGGAGAATCCATGTTCTCGATTGATGGACCTCCTGCACAAACATTAAAAAAGACACTTTTGAGCCTTATTTGTGTGATGCACCTTAAGGACTGTCTTTCGAACAAGTATCTCTAAACCTATTCCTTGGGACCATATGTTTGGAGGGTTAGGTCGTGATAGTAGTTAGGGAAAAAGTTAAGGATAGCACTATAGGAAGTTAGTGGCTAACATGCTTCATGGTTAAGTTATGCCTGATTAAAGAGTGAAATAATTTATGATGTATATGATTAAAGGTGTTGACTATTTTGGTGAGGGAAGTTGAGATGGATCTACAATGGAAGATTCCTGCAAATTAAACGTTAGCCGATCAAATTGTTGTAATACTGAAGTGATGGAGAAGGCTTGTAGCGCTGGTTAGCCTCCTTGGATTATCTTGACGGTGAAGGAAACTAGTGGAAAGGGGATGAGCCCTTTCATTTCATCTTCAATACACCTGTTCCTCGAAAAGCATTTAGATGTTTTTGGAGCTCGACATTTTCCATCTATCATAGACTAATCATAATAAAAAATCTCTATAATCTAGAACAATATAATTAAAATTCAAGTCACTTCAAAATAGCATACGATGATATTAATTGACTTAAATGGGTGGAGATATAGTACTCGATGACTCATAGTTGTGTAAGGAGTGGGTGTTTTAGCCTATGGGGGGCATACAAGCTGCCCGTCCAAATGTATGACGTTTTCATTTTTTGATGACTCACGAGTAAAAGAGCAGAGACCTGATTGCTAAGACTTATAAAACACCTCACAAGGACCACAAATTAGTAGTTAAGTCCACACTCATGACCTATACAGGTAGCTTTGACTCAAAGTAATATGCATGCGCCTTGTAAGATTTGAACACACGAATAAATGATCTCTAATTTCTCAATTTTTTTTTTTGGTAGTCTTACTCTACTTCTACTCTAATTCACTTTAAAACTTTTGTCATGTGTCCTTATAGGGCGTAGGAGTTGGAATCCATATCTAAAATTAAATCGTCCTCACCCCAACCTCTTTAATAAGGTAGGGATTCAAACCCTCCACCTCACCTTCTCATGTGGAAATGGTGGTCACTGGAAAGGGGGAGGTGGAGAATCACCTAAAATCCCAAACAATTAATTAGGTCAAAATCTCAGGAGAATGTAGTACAACACTTTTATCATTTGAGAATGGAAATGGCAATAACAAGGAATTCTTGCCAAAGGGATTAAAGGAAAAAGAGAACCGGTCAAACAAGCACTATGAAATGTACACCAGCTTAATTTCTCTCTCTCTCTCCGCCACCAACCCAATTGTCTATGCTCCTACTCCACTTGCCGAAACACGGATTCTTCATTCCACTTGCATAGTCAATGCATTTGAGAAGGCTCTATAACGCACGAGAAAGTGTAGAAAAATAAGAGATAATACAAGTGAGAATTTAAAGGGATAGATTGCTCATTACTCGTAGAAATCCACCTAAGAGATAAGAGCAAATCAAGAAATTCTTCTTGTTCTCAAACCAAAGGCTAAATAAGTTATGAGTCAAAACATGTCTACCTTCTTATTTATCATAGCATGTTTGTATAGATGAACTTTGGAACAATTCTCCAAGTATGAGTAATTACTAAGACCCTTTACAAAGACAAAAGGACTCATAGGGAAGACAAACTAGAAAACAACAAAAATTAAATAGGGACTCTAGAAACCTTAAATGATATTTACTAGACCTTGAGAATACAAAAAATAAATGTTGTTGGGTGTATGTATCCAAGATCTGCTTGTTCCAAAGTTAGTTAATGGCCTTCAAGGAGTGTAGACACCCTCCACATGCGAAGTAATCGAAGTAAACCCAAAACTGATAATTGCCATGTGGATCGACAACTAGGTTGTTGGTCAATAATTAATGCGATCAATGATTTGCCACCAAATCGACAACTCGCTTCTAGAATCAATGACTTTTAGGAATGCTTTGGCATTACTCTCGCAATTTAAAGCGTCTGCAATCATCCAACGTACTGATATAGCTGCACGTTTCCCTCATTGTACATGCCCTATAAATTATTATGAACATTTTATGTTGGACCCAAGCCAACCTTTACCGTTAGGAAATATAGAGTATCCAAATTTTCATTTCTCCGCATAACAAACCACACTTCCGCAATTATACCCAGCAACATTAAGGCTGTAATACTCTGGCCCACATTTGTTTGAATAGCTGTAATGATAAAGGTGTAAGATGAACTTTTGCGCGTCCCATACAGGAAAAAACTTGTGAGTTTGAAAAGGGTGGTTCCTCCTGATTATAGAAATATCTTCTACAGATTGTAAGAAAACCGACAAAAGTCTAAAAAACTTCATAAACTGCATGCGGTTGTCCAAATAAGAATTAAAATAAAATATTAAAAAAATGGACAAGCAAAACATTGATTTTTTTATATCCAGTCATATGTTTTGAGCATGTGAGGATATAAAATGAGATAAAAATAATAATTTATTAAATTAATAAATCAATGGAAAATTACAAGTCTGTTATCTAGACATATTCATATTCGTCCTATGTGTGATTGATTGATTACATAAAGTTAATTTTGTCACGTAAAGTATTCATCTCATATAATATTTTTGTCACTCCAGAAAACGAAATGGTGTGCGGTTTAGGAAAGAAGGAAACTCTTCTGGTGACTTCAGCTGCTCATCAAATCATATCAATCTCTTAGAAGTCAACACAGGGTTGATGAGCACTGTAGTCATGTCTATCTACTTACGGAAACTTTCACCCTTTAGACTATGTTTGAGAAACGGAGAGGAGTGAAAATTGGAATAGAAAGTTAGGGAAATTTTAAATAGTTGACTAAGATAGGGAGGGAAATTTCAAATATGAAGTATTTTTTACTATTATTTTTCCTCGCCATACTTCCGAACATAGCCTTGATTTGAGGAAGATCCAAATGATGAGTCAGGTCCGACGGTTTAGTCCATGAATTTGTTTAAGACAAAGTGTGCTTAATCTGATTTTCTTTCTCTTGCTATTTGGAGAGTTGATCAAATGGCTGGGGAGTAATTCTTCATTTATTAGAATTTTGCGAATAGCCTCTTCTTGTTGGTGTTACTTTGATTTGGTCGGCTAGGAAAACGATGTGCGTATAAATTACGACGTATGTGCTATTTCTCCGACGTGTGAACAGCGTAAGTAATGTTCTGCTCAGACCCCGGTCGTTGGCTGGAGACTTCTTGGCAGCTTAAGTTAAAACTGTGGACGACTTTCACGGCGCAGCCAAAGACGTGGTCCGGTCACGTTCTCCCAAGTGGAAAAAATGCAGAAAAGAGAGCAAAAGAAGACAAGATGATAATTGCTTTGTGTATCCCGGTGACATGATGGCGTGGAGTGCACTTCCTTTTTGGAGAAAAATGGCCATAGAACCGATTTATTTAATAGAGAAAGTAATTATTTATGAGAGAAAGAAGACCCCCCTCCTGTTTTCGCTGACTTTTTTGGTCCATGTATGTCGTCGGGAGCCAATATTTTCTAAGTTTCCAAATAGCAACAGTGCTGGTAAAGAGACAACCAAAACGCATTCCCGAGTCCCCACGTCCATCTACCTAATCCGACGACCGAGTATTCTCACAATAATATACCCTTTTGTCAAACTTAGGTCGCTGAGTTTGCAATAATCTAAGACTAAATCTAAACGAAGATCCAAAACAGTTGTTAGTTTTGACGTCTGCATACGGAGTAAAGGAAAACGAAGTTTGTATCTATTTCTTCTTCTCTTGTTTTTCATAGATTAACCTTTCATTCATTTATCAACTTCATCATAAATACATGGCCTATTTCAAAAACAGACAATCGAACAATAAAATAGATGGAATGAGAAAATAAATCAGATTTTAGATTTATGTGGCTTAGTCTATTGATCTATGTCCACAAGAAAAGCAACAACGAATTCCACTACAGCTCAAATGATATAACGAAGATTACCATCACACTTAAATCACTCAAATACCCTCAGTGTTTCTTAACTCTCAATTATAGCCAATAACTCACGCAATCTTTAGCTTCACAATTTCTTGCTAAATAATCTCTCAATCTCATGAAGTAATTATGCATAAATTCTTACCACAAGGATTTAATTTTGACTTCGAACACTAGCACCTAGATGTGATTATCTAAACTTTGAAGCCCCATGATGAAGTCCTCTGCACATCAACAGTCACACCAAGCATTCACAAAAAATGGCGCTTCAAGACTTTGACAACGGTGTGCCTTCTTACACCTTCTTGTAGCGATAATACAAGATGAGAATAACCCTCCTTGATGCTGAGTCCACTATAGACAAAGAAAGTCGAGGAAAGTCCACGGTCAACTTTCCTCCTCTTTTTTTTTTTTTAACTTTAATTTTATTTCTTTCTCCGACACAAAGTGAGACTTCTCCAACTTGGATTCCAACGTACAGTAGAAAAGTTGATTTTCGAAACTTGTCTTAGGTTTCTCCTCTTTATTTATTTATTTTCAAAAATTCAAATTTTCGCTTTGAGTTCATACTCGAGACATATTTTAACAACCTCCACAATGGCTCAACCTTCGAGCCAAGTCACAATTACTTCACTAAAAACTTCTAACTCTACTACTCCTCCCCTATAGCCCCTAATGGGCTTAATTGCCACAAACATCTTTCAAATATAAACCTTTCTTGCATTTCATGATAACCTAGGTCCTTATCAAAACACCAACTTCACATGCACATTCAATTATCCATAAGGACTTTTCAACACAATCTCCTCAACCATTCAAACACATACTTTGTCAACATCAACAGGTACAGCAACTGGTAGCACTATAGGCTCCATCTCACTAGAAGGACCATCTAAGTAGATTGCAGCTCTTGTACTTGCTACTTTAGAAGTTTCTAATTGTAACTCTACCTCAAGTTGAACATCATTTAGATCGACATAGACATTTCCATAACACTCTACCTAGAAGTACTAGAGACTCTTTAAATGTAACTTCTCCATCAATAACTGGTGTACTTAATTCTAGGCACTAGAACCAATAACCCTGGTCACTTGTGCATAACCTAAGAATGTGCACTTTCTCATCCTTTCATTAAGCTTATAATCACTAACTCAAATATAATATCGGCAACCAAATATTCTAAAAACAACATAATCAGCGATTGTATATGACCATACTTTCTTGGGAGTCCAAAATCTTATTGTAGTCGATGTTGATATATTCATTAGGTAGCTCGCTGAAATAAGTACATTCGTTAAAAATCTCCTAACCATACTAGCACTAGAGATTATTTATGGCATCTCTAATAATGTTTTACTCATTCATTCCGCAACATGTTGTGATTCATTAGCACTAGTATGATGTTTCACTATGCTTTCCTTTATTAAAAATTCATTTAATTGCTTTGAGCAAAACTCCAAGCTATTGTCAGTTTGCACATGCTTCATCGTCTTACTAGTCTCCTTTTCAATTAAAGCTATTGATTGCATGCTTTTAATAGCATCAAACTTTTGCCAAAGCACAAACACCCACATTTTCCTCGAGTAGTCATCCACACCGTTCGCATATATACGATTCTCTTCCTTGAAAAAAACGACGACAACTTGCAAACATCCAAATGAATTGACTTTGCAATTTTCATGATTTCTTTGATAGTCATATTAAAATGCTCTTCCCATCATTGATCAAAGTCACATCACCTACGCACATTATGTTCATTAGAAACATAACCATATAGCAAATTGCTTTAACTTAAAACCTTCAGCCTTCTCTTAGATTATGCCCCAAACGCATATGTCACAATTCAAACTCTTGAACATATGCATCCAACGTTTCCGCAATGAAATCTATCACCATCTCACCTTGAAGCTCATATAAGCCACTGTGTTTGTATCATTTCATCATCACCAATGAGTCTTGAATAATTTTCAAAACTCCACATTTTGAAATATATCAACATCTAGCTGAATCCATAGTATTTAAGGAAATCATATTCTCCTTCAACTCTCAAATATGCCTTACTCCAATCAATATCCTTATGATACCATCATGCATTCTAATTCTAAAAGAACATCACATTCAATGTTGTTTCCCAACTGAAGTTTACTATTATTTATGTATTGATAATTTGTAAACCAATTTCTATTTGGTGTAGTATGAAACGAGTAACCAAAATCCATAATCTACCCATCAAACGATGAATAATTAGTGATGGGCAAGATAAAATCAACACTATTCAAATTGCTATTAGTTATAGTTGCAACATCATCTGTAGACTCAAACTCGAGCAAATTTTCAAAATTCAGATTTTCATTGAGAGCTCAAACTCGAGACATATTTTGACATGGTTATTTGGATCTAATAAGGCATATGTATAGGTAGGCACTTCATGTTTTTCCATTGGCCGAACTTATCTACAATATCCAATCCCTGAAATTCTCCATCAATTAAAAACTCATGTAACTAACTTAGTTATAATCATTCAATAGACTTTCTTATAGATTAGTTCATACAATTCTTTCTATATGAAAGTTAGTGAAGAAGAGGAAACAAATTTTTTTTCTTCATTCGAACTTACAAGAAAAAATTTCTATCAACATGCTTAAGAAAGGCACAATAGCGAATTGACCACGGCTTTTCCCTTATTTTGAGTTCAATCAAAGTAGTCTAGGGGAAGTGAATTTGGAAACTTCAATAAGGATCCCTTTTAGAAACCGGCACGAGGTGATCAGTTGTGTGATGCCCAAGCATGCCACCCTAATTATGCCATCTTAGGTCCTATTTGGTTCAACTTTGGGAATGGGCTTTGGGACTCTAAAGTCCCTTGGCCAAATGCAAATGTGTTTGATTCATTTTTTGGGCGACTTTGGCAAGATACAATTGCATCTCCAAAGTACTCTAAGGGCGGTCTAGATGTCCTTTGGGAACTTGCATTTTCGGAATGCAAGTTCATGGTTACTGTTCACTTCGCGATTACTGTTCATCTGTAAGGAAAACCACCGCATGGACGGCGACGACCACTGGCCAAAGGGTCGCTCACATCGGCGACCACCACTTGAGAGTCGCCCGACCTCGATGACTGTTGCCAGAACTCAGGTAACACTTGGGTCGCGCGACCCAGGCGACTAATGGCTTGAATTGCACGACCCAAGCGGCTGCCAAAGGTCGGCTGATCTCAGGCGACGATTGCTAGGGTTAGGCGACCCCAAGCGACAGCCGCCTGGGTTAGGGGATCTTAGGTGGCCCGACCTTAGGCGGCCATCGCCTGGGGTTGCTTGACCCTGGCGACCGTCCGAGGGCCAAAATTTTCAGTACTATTTTCAATTGAATAAATCGGGCCTTTCATCGATATGTCTATAGTGCTATTTTTAGAGCCGCTCACTCGTGAGATAACTAGACTATCGGGGGAAGTCATTAAGAGATTTTAATGCAATGGACCCGAGAATTCAACCGAAGTCGACAAGCTATATCGTGCTAGTCTGCAAGGGTCATTACGACATTATCAAAATCAACAAGAGATTAAGGATAGGTTGATTCGACTGAGATGTGTGATCAAAGTGTGGATGATTCCACTTGATGGCAAAATTCTCATCGAACAACACTAAAACGACTCGTTTTAGGTACCCTATGCCCGTAATTGAAACCTTGAGATTTTCACGACCACCGAGAGTCGCCAAAGTATCAAGTGGTTTCATTGTGGCTCAAAGAAAATTGACCACAGGTCATTTGCACTAAAAAATATCTGAAAATTACTCGGTAGCCTAAGTCATGCTAAAAATGCGCCTAAGTGAAATTAACCGCGAATTTAAGTCTGATCATGTCACAATAAATTCTAGGAGCATCAACTCAGTTTCATAATATTTTTCTGAAACTTGAGACTTTTTGGGAAAAAAGTTGACATAGGACCGTTTTTGTTCAAAAAAAGGCTGGGGTCATTTTTGATCGCGTATTTGGAATGCAAGATGGATCTATGGGTGAGGAAAAATGCCAAATGGATAAGTGAGATGTCAATTAATTTTATTGAGCCCGGTTGGTGTTGAATCAAGGTCCAATTGAGAAAAAACCAAACCAAATTCGTGTGCCCTCATCACCCGCGACTTTTGGACTGCTTTGAACTTCTAGAAGCGAGCCTTGGTGACTTATGGATAGCCAAGGAAACCATACTTGGTTGGAAATGGTCAAAGAGACCATGGGATGGAAAGTTGAGGCAAGTGGAGCCCTTGTCCCCTAGATCTTTTCTCTCCAACCTCATCTCTTCCTTCTTATCCTCTTATCCTCTCCCCCTTGGCCGGCCAAAAACCCTCTCCATCCCCCTCCTCTCACCTTGTTCGAACCCCACTAGCAACCAAGGAAGTCACCGAAACAGCCACACCACCGCCAGACCGTTTTCCTTCTCAATTTTCACTTATGCTGGTTTCTGCTCTAGCTAACCTTTTGCTAAAGATCCGAGTAAAAAGTTGACTTCTGGATGAATCGAACGAGCCACCCATCTCCATGACGAAGACATCCAAACGGTCCCATCAAGCCCGACCTTGTGCCAAACAGAGTCGCCGGTCATATGGTATGCTGGCATGAAGTTACTGGTCGCCGGTCTGTTGGTCCCCTGCCTGCCTGCACTATTTCGCTTTTTTTTTCGCAAGTTTCTCTCAATTCCAACCCTTCCTTTGCCCGTTCCAAACGCCAACACATCCCCCCTTGACCCCAAAAGCCACCGGTTGCCAACCACTCGCTTGCCGAAGCTCTGATCGGCCCGTTTTTGCCGTTGAAGCCGCTGGTTTCCTCTCTATAGTCCAGCAAGCAGAAGCAAAAGCTAAACCAGCCCTTATTTCCGTTGTTTGCAGCTCAAATCAAAAAGGGAAAATAGTGGGTTTCCAGCAAGGTGTCGGGCCCGTTTTGAGGTGGTTTTGAGCCTTGAAACCTAAGCTCGCTTTGAGAAGAAACACCCCTCGCAATGTTCCTGTTGGTTTGATTCGACCAGCTCATTAATCAAGTGAGTTTTACTTACTAATCCCTTATTATGTTGATAGATTAGATTAGAGTAATTAAATTAGAGACTTATCGATTAGGCAAATGGATAGTGTAGTTAGCAAGGAAATAGGTCTTGGTATTTATTGAACGAGTCTCGGTAATTTTCCAGGCTCGTCTCGGCTTCCAATTAGGCATTACGAGTCTAAGTTGGATTTATTGTATTTATTTAATATTTTTCGTAATTATTTAATTATTTAATTATTTTTCAAAAATTAGGCTGGGATAGTCGATGATCGAAATTTTATGCTGATTATTGTGATGCAGTTTGTTTATTTATTTGAGCATTAAATTGTATTGAATTGATTTAAATATGATTTTAGGATTTTATTCCTAAATTAATTAAATTTGGTAATTAAGTGAAAAATAATCGAGCGTCGGTCTACAGCGCCAAAAATCTATTTTGGGACTACTAAAAATAGTGGGAGGTTCAAAAGTGAAAATCTTGTATTTTGGCTAAAGCCGACCATGTACCCACGCACAAGTATTTTTATCATGAAGCATAAAAATGATGAATTGATTAAATGATCATTTATCAACATACTATGAAAGTATGGTTGGCAGCTTTTTGGCGAGCATATATACATTTATCAATATACTATGAAAGTATGGCCAGCAGCTTCTGATAAGCATATATACATTTATCAGCATACTTTGAAAGTATGGCTGGCACCTTCTAACAAGCATATATACATTTATCAGCATACTATGAAAGTATGGCTAGCAACTTCTAGTGAGCATATATAGAATAACGGATCAATGGATCTAGCAACTTCTGGTGAGCATATATTCATTATCTCATTATTTGAGGCAGCTTCTGGTGGGCTATAATACCTATTATCGGCTTATATTAAGCAATCCTGAGTATGATCGGACTTATAGGTAGTATTGATTGAAATGGCCAAGGAATGGTTATCGTTGACATGTAATCAACTAGGTCGATTGATCAATGATTTGATCTAATGCAGTGAATTGATGTGATTCATGTATATTTGATATATATTGACTTGTAGAAATGAACTGAGACTAAGGTAAATCTTTTGACTCGTGTTGTGCTTAGGCAGCTTCTTGAGTGTATTAGCTTCCTAATCGGGTCATAGGAGGGAGAACTTGCTGAGACGTAGTCTCACTGGTTATTGAATAACCATTTTCAAGTCCTTAGATGGCCGTGATGAAGGACCAGAGGCCCGAAGTGTAGAAGGTGAAGCTTGAAGAATTGACGATCCTATTGGACTAGTTAGTCATAGGACAATTCTCTTTTAATTGGAGTCGATTCTTTTTTGCAGACCTTGTTTTATGAACTTGTGGTTTGAAACCTGAATTAACAATTCGCCTTGTATATATATGCACTATGGTTTGCAATGTATATAAGGGTGGTTGCTTTTAAAGTGGAAATTTGGAGTCCTACTTTCCTATCCCATTGTTGTATTATATGTGGATTATTTATATGCTTCCCGCATGCATATTAAAATGAATGGGTCGGCAATGCATCCTGAGACGTCGCTATTATATCGACCAGGTGAGGGATGGGTCCATGCTCGAGGATCGAGGCGTGACAATATATCTACCCATATCTTTGACATTTGATGTACATACACACGATCAAACTCTAGAAATGTATTGTACTCTTTGAGTAAGGCTTTCCATAACGAGCTAGCAGGGGCATGTTCATTTTTCTAATTATCTAAATTATTGTAATACAACAGGAGTAAGCCAAACCTTAGCAAAAGATAGGACAAATTCGTAAATAAATTGTTTTAACGCACTCTTAATTCCTAAGACTCACCTACAGTGATCATATAACGCAAAGGACAAGTACTCAGTACCTAGAATGTACTCACAAGCATGTGTATCACATGAACCGCAATTGCACTCAACACATGTTCCAATTCACGCATACCACATCATTTGGTCCACCCCCATCTCATGGTTTCAATCGATGGCAAGTCAGTACTATATGGGTTACTTACAACATAACACTCAACTAGACTTCTAGAGAATCCTATTGCCCCCCAGGCATCCCACTTCGAGGCATCAAGGGAACACACAACATGCTAGGAAATCCTCCCGACATCCATTTCGGGCCATCATTGGGGAAATCACACCACATGGGTTTCAAGTACCACACTGATAACCCAATCACATATCGCCACAAGTTGTCATCCGTAACCTCATGGTCACCCATCATCACACATGGCATACACACGATGTGGTATTTTATTTTATCAATTTCGTGCATAGGCTATGACATGCAACTATTGCAACACTTGATATATCATGCACACTCAATAGTTAGAAATTACAGGTTTTGCCACTTTAATTAATAATTTGAAATCATCATTAAATGACATCACATCATAGTGAATCATATCTTGTTGGGAAGCTCAAAATGTGCTGGTTGACTCTCTAGAAGACATCGTTTCAAGATTCTCACGTTTTCCCTTCATAAATGCCTCATTTTGAAAACTGGTAAGAAAAGAATAGTTTTGCCCAATTTTAGAAACTACTTTGATTAAAATAGTAAACGACTTCAAAAATTACAAATTTTGGATTGTTATAGAAAAGACTGATAAAGATTTTTCATGAGAACACTAGGTTAGAATCGACATGCAACCTTGTCATTTATTTGCTTGAAGTTGGAGTAAAACAGAACCTCAAAACAGATTAAGTAATCCCTTAGTATTTTGCGTCCATAGAATTCAAATCACCTTAAAAAAAAAATTCCCAAATTTTGATATGTTGTAGAAAAAAAGTTTTGAACAACTTTTTGAAGAAAGTTCATCAAGATTCTGGCAAGAAAAATCTATGGAAAATCAAAGGGCAGAGAGGGTCACACTAACAGCGGCGCTGGTCAGTAAAGAACTGAAGAGAACACGACTAATTGGCCATCCAAATCGACACAGAAAAATCTGAAATTTAACTATGTTAAACTTTAGGATGCTAAAAGCAACTTGAAGAAAGAAGTTTCTCAAGATCTGCTCTAGAAAAATTGCAGCAAAAATGGAAAAATAGAAGGGTACACATGCACGGATTTTTTTGGGCTTGAACCAAGTACATGAATCAAGTCCTATTGTAATCTCACAAACTTCCACACATTAAAGCATCACACCATAAACTAGAACATCCATGCAAGACTTCTTTTCCAGTTCACCTCACATCCACAAGCGATTAATAACACATGCAAGGCACAAACTCAACATATAACTTACCGTCTAGGCCATACTTGGCTAAATGATTCACATGCAAGCTCAAGAATCACTAGGAAACCAACATGCATCACATTAGAAGGACTTAGGCTTCTTTTTTATACATCGACCAAAGTTGTTCATCAACGGATCATCAGCTTGGTTGCTCAAAACACAAAGAAAAACAACAAAACATAACATACAACACATCAAACGTCCACCAAGGCTTGAACTAGACAAAATCAAGAGAATGACAAATCAAAAGGCTTAGGAATGAGTGTCATCTCCTTGCCTTAATATTAAGCTTCATTTTTTTGTGAGCATTCAAGCAAGAAACAACAAAGAAAAGAGAAAGAAATGAAGAGGATAGGCTCAATGATGGTGTGGCTGAGAGAGGAGAGGAGAAATGGAGAGAATTCTTGGGGCTAAAGTGAAGAAAATAAGGGGAGAGAGAGAGGGTCGGTCAAGGGGTTTAAGAGGGGAAGATGCATCATTTGACTTGTTGAAAACACATGGTGCATGAAATCTTAGTGGTCTTGCCACTATTCATGCATGATTACATGCATTTAATCCTTTAAGGGTGTCATGGAATTTATACGCGATCAACATGCTCCACCTCACACTATCCAGTGAGTCTCTCTTGACATGTAGAGTTCCCCTCTACCCTATGGTAGTTTCTTTTTCACCAAACCCTTATTCCCACTATTGAATCCTTCATTTCAATCAATTCCATTCTGAATTGCTCGAAGTTTTCTCCCATCTTTAGACATGACTTTCATCCACCTAACCCACCCAACTCCATCTTTGTAGTTTCCGCCCAAATCTCCTGCTCTTGACCCTATTTCATGCTCGACACACTCATTCCCAATTGTTGATCCAAGTTTTCCCAATTGCCCTCAATGGTTGACCCATTCATTTTGGCCGATTTCCCTTAGTTGTCCTTAAATCATAGTCTCGACCGGGCCTTTCAATTGCTTCGCATGGTTACTTTCTTTGAATTGGCTTTTTGAGTCATTTGTCTTAGCCTGTGTATTGCATGTGACACACACCCACTTCATACTTCCGCTGCCTTCCTACCCACGACATGCTTGCTGATGGACTCCACGAGCCAAGAAAGGGATGCCCGCCTCGCTGCTCTCTACACTCGATTGGGTAGACTTTGGTCTGAACAAGATGTCGATGTGTGGGATGAAGCTGCCCCTATAGAGAAGTTAGAAGAATGTAAATTAATCTTGGTGGGTAAAATTCTCCCTAACCCCTCTATTAATTTTTAAGCATTTCAGAATACAATGAAAATAGCATGGCGAAACGACCAAGTCAAAATTTCTCAACGGGAAGAGGGGTTATATGTGTTTAAATTCAACTTGAAAGGAGAAAAACAAAGGGTGTTAGACAATAGTCCTTGGCTATTCTCGAGCCATCTTGTTATTGTGAAGCCTTGGGTACCCAACACTCCTTTACATTGTTATGACTTTACCACTTGTGCCTTTTGGGTGCAAGTTTTTGGCCTCCCCCTGGAAAGATGTACAGAGGAAATGATAAGTAAAGCTGTGAGGAATATTGGTAAGGTGTAGGAAGTACAGATTGAAAGTAGAGAAGGCACAACGCTACTGGCAAGCAAGGCTCATATGGAAATCAACTTGCAAGAACCACTTAAACCTGGGAAGTTAATCATATTAGAAGGGAAGAATATATGGCTTGATTTTCGATATGAATGCTTATCCCACAATTGCTACTCATGTGGCATTCTTGGCCATTATGCAATGTACTGTAAAGATATTCTCTTTGATGAGGCAAAACTAGAAGGGAAAGATAAGTTATACTATGGTCAATGGTTAAGAGCTGAAGTTTGAGAACACAGCCCGTTTTGGCAAGCCTTTTATGAGGCACAACCTAAACAAGATGGAGCAAAAGAGACCATACCTGAAACTCCTCAGCATTCGACTATTTTACTCCCTATTACTCCTCATAGCATGAACAAGCAACAAGCCAACGTGGAAGTCAGCATAGTACCACTTGTTGATCATCCTACAAATTCAATACTCATGAGGGCACCTCTCACGACTTTCCCCAAGAAGATATGGCGCAACATGAAATGATCAACAATCCCGAGGTAGGTTCCTCCAAAACAAAGAAACTAAAGAGTACTAGAATGCATACTAAAGCGAGTCCACTCAAGAAAGCTAAAAGGTATGCTCCTTATGGACCGCGTTCTTTAATAACTAAAGATCTTGATGAATCTCATCTTAAGGATAACTCGATATATGAGGTTGACAAGGTAGGTAGTTGGGCTGTGGTGGCTTGCCCTAAAAAGCTACCAAGTGACTAATGAAGCTAATTAGCTAGAACTGTCAGGGACTGGGCAATCCCCTGATAGTTCAAGCATTAAAAGCCCTAGTGGCCCATGAACAGCCAAACGTAGTATTTTTTATAGAAACAAAAAACCAGGACATTGTGATCCACAAAAATCAGCGAAGGTTGAAATTCCCAAAATCTTTTGTGGTGAGCCCAATGGGTTTGGCTAGGGGGATGGTGGTCTTCTGGAATGATTAGGTCTCCTTATGTATAGAGAGGCATACTACACATTTTATTGACATGATATGCACTATTGCATCGAGTGGACACCCAATGAGACTTACCTGTCTTCGTGCGCCAGCGGTCTATCAACAACGACAGCAACTTTGGGCTGATCTGCGACACCTTAGTTACTCTAATAACCTGCCATGGATGTGCATTGGAGATTTTAATGAGGTAATATATCATTGGGAGAAAGTGGGTAAGAGACTAGCTGAGTCCTATAGGTTGCAATCTTTTCGGGATTTTATAAATGATTGTTCGTTAATGGATATTGAGAGTAAGGGTTGTGCTTTCACATGGGTGAACAACAGAGATGGGGAGAATGTGGTAAAAGAATGACTTGATAGGATACTGGGTACAATGAAATGGAGATTGTCTTACCCGTAAGCAAGTTACCTTTCAATTAGGGGCTACCAAAGCCCCGGGACCAAATGGTTTTAATAGGTTGTTCTACCAAACTTACTAGGACATTCTAGGAAGATATCTTTACCTCTATGCAAGAATTTTTCATATAAGGTGTGATGCCCTCAGCTTTCAATAGAACACTTATTACTCGGATCCCCAAGACACCGCTTGCTGAAAGGTTAGATCAATATTGTCACATTAGTCTCTGCAATTTCATCTATAAAATAATATCCTAAGTACTAGCGAATCGCCTGAAACCTTGGTTACCTGAGTTGATTCCAATGGAACAGAGTGCCTTTTTGACCGGTAGACAAATACAAGATAACATTTTGGTGGTCCAAGAGGTCCTACATCAACTAAAGATCAAGGCAAGGAAGAAAAACTTTCAGGCCATATTAAAGCTAGATATAAAGAAAGCATATGATCAGGTTGAGTGGGACTTTTTGGAGGCCTACCTGCGACAACTGGAATTTCATAGTACATGGGTGCAATGGGTGATGCAATGCATAACTACAGTATCCCTTAGTGTCAAATTAAATGGTGAGCCATTACCCTATTTTCATCCAACACGAGGGCTTCGACAAGGCAATCCTCTTTCTCCATATATGTTCATCCTTATGGCAAATGTCTTATCTATCCTCATCAAGCAAGCAGTCGACATGGGAAATCTAAAGGGTATCAAATTTAACAAGTAGTGTCCTACCCTATCTCATCTATTTTTTGCGGATGATGCAATATTTTTCTTAGATGGCCAACTCTTTGAATGCCAAAATTTAGAGAACATATTACAACAATATTGTTTAGCTACGGGCCAAGCTATGAATAGAAACAAATCTGGCCTCTTCCTCAATAAAGCATGCCCTAGTAGTTTAAAGCAAAATCTGGCTAGAGAATTGAGAGTACCTGTGATTGAAAAAAGTGACAAATACTTGGGAATACCGTTTGATTGGGGGGCTTCCAAAAAAGATATGTTTGCTTTGATTCTAGGGCGAGTTAGTGCAAAGCTGGCGGGGTAGAAAGAAAACCCCATATTGAAAGGTGGGAAGGAAATATTGTTAAAATCTGTGGTACAGGCCCTCCCACAGTACGCCATGTTGATTTTTAAGCTTCCGGTCTCTATCTACAAGTCCATTGAGCAGAAGATAGCAAAGTTTTGGTGGCAAACTAATTGTACTAGTTCGAGAATACACTGGAAAAGTTGGGACCTATTTAAAGAGAGTAAGGAAAATAGGGGGCTTGGCTTTCGAGATTTACTTACATTTAACAAAGCACTTCTTGATAAACAGGCATAACGTCTATTCCAAAATTCATCATCATTGTGGAGTCGAGTTTTCAAAGGACTATATTTTCATTCTAGGCCCTACTTCCACTATAGATCAACTTATATGGACAGGCACGCCGACAGGAGTATACACAGTGAAAAGTGGCTACAATTTACTCAGACAGACAGCCCACGGCCATGCTCCCACCTCTGCATCCACATCTTACCAAACTCCATCTCGATTATGGCGACAAGTTTGGAAAGCCAAGACCGCCTCCAAAGTTCGAATCTTCCTACAATTGCTTTGCCACAATGCGCTCTCTACAAGGGATAACCTATACCGACGACACATCATTCTCGACCTGGTATGTTAGCTATGCCCATCTCAACTTCCTGAAACCACCGAACATCTATTTCTACTCTGCCCATGGGCATAGGGCATCTGGTCCCATCCCATGGTCAAGATCGACATATTGGCTTACAATACACATCGTATGGATGCTTGGCTAGCAGACATACTTGCAAGTGGAGCAAACGTACCTGATCCGG
The DNA here is from genome assembly GCF_016545825.1 of Eucalyptus grandis. Taxonomy (NCBI): domain Eukaryota; kingdom Viridiplantae; phylum Streptophyta; class Magnoliopsida; order Myrtales; family Myrtaceae; genus Eucalyptus; species Eucalyptus grandis. The sequence continues at coordinate 17,268,802 of NC_052621.1, forward strand.
AGACCATCACAACCCTTCTTTGGCAGATTTGGAAAGCACGAAACCACTTCATCTCACGATACCAATGCATAAAGCCCAAACAACTTGTAGATTTGGTGTTCACAAATGTAGAGCTTCCTTGTCGAACTCAGCAGTTGGCGTCGGCTACAGGGCAACCTTTACTGAACACTTATAGGCTGTGGACTCCTCTAGAACCAAGAACAATCAAAATAAACATTGATGGGGCTTTTCCTGCAGCAGGTCATATGGGATCCATTGTGTGTGTTTGCAGAGATCACACAGGGACACTAATCGATGGTTTCTCCCATAAAGTACCAGCTTTCTCCCCACTGCAAACAGAGATTCAAGCCCTAAATATTACTCTCCAACATTTGCTACAAAAAGGAATGGCAAACACTCACCTGCAGGTTGAATCCGATTGCCTTATGATGGTAGATATTGTCAATGATCGCCGGTTGCCGCCATGGGATTGTTGAGCAATGTTTGTGGAGAGCGCCGCGTTGATCATCTGATTTCCCCATCTATGTATCCAACATTGTAGACGTGAAGCAAACTCAATCGCTGGTTGGGCCGCCAAGGCCCATGGCCATGGCACACTAGCTCCAAACTAGGCCTTTTCACCTCCTCAAATCCTCTTGGATATGCTATGTACTGAAACCCTAAATATGGGTTGTAATATTTTCCCTACTTAATTGAAATGCTGCGTATTCTCAGACACCAAAAAAAAAAAAAAAAAAAAATCCTTTAAGGGTGAAGATGGATTTTAGGGCTAAGGTTAGGTGGTATCGTGGCTAGCCAAGGGTGATTAGGGCTTAATAGTGACTTATCTTATCCTAATTTAATCATTCATTATTTGATACAAGGTATACCTTAGGGAATAATGGCCACATTAATTAAATTGGCCATTATATTCCAATTTAACACGAGAATATAGTCAAAACTATATTCTATAATTGTCCAATGAATTTTTCCTATATTCTTGGACTCAAATATGTCAGATAAATTCTCAAAGGCATCTTGCAAAATTTATATTTCCACCTTGACAATTGCCAACCTTAATCTTTTTTAAAATTTTTGCTAAATAAGTAGGCAAACATTCAGGATGTCACAAGTTGGATTTCTCATCTCTCCAACTTGTCACATGTAGTGATTCATCGACAGTTGTGTTGCTTTGATCCCACCTTTGGGTATCAAGTTCAAACTCTTCCTTCCATTTCAACTTAGCCCTACTTATTTGCAATAAAGCCAACTAAGTGAATCACAGCTCATGTTTAATGGGTCCCATGTGGAGAGCATGACTTGTTTGATAATACATTAGGGTAAAATGAGTTAAAAGGAAAAGAAGGTAAGTAAGATGGCTCGTGATGGGTAGCTTCAATGATCCATATTTTAACTCATTTGGCATTCTAAAGACTAAAACAGGTATATCAACTTTACTCATAGGAAATTCAAAAATCCTAGACCAAGATCTTGCTCATCTCCTATTTTCACCAATCTCTTGTGCAAAAATAGCTAAGCAATTTTTTACTTTTTACAACAATTCAAAGTATTTGTACCCTTCTCTCTTCATCCATTATTGATCTCGACACTAGTGACCCAATAGACGTAATCTTGTTCTTCTCTCATCACTACTCTCGACGCTAACCCAAAAATTACAAATGAATGTCTTTTTTATCTGGCGATGCTAGAACCCTAGAATTAATGTTTCTTATAATTGAAAGAAGCTAGATAAAATGGGGGATTTCAATTCGATATCTATTGTTTACCATCTTGGTTTATAGAGACTAAGAAGATGCAATTTGAAGTACAATTAGTAAGGATCCATGTCGGTAATTTTTAACCATCTGATGGTTTGTCAGCCATTTGGTGGTTTGGGCTTTTGGGGTTGTGAATTGTTATTAAGGGGAAATTTTGCTTATAAATGGAACCCAATTGAGTTGGGTACTCATTGGTCTTGATAGAGTCGGATATGGATCGCAAAAATTGTATTGCATAAAAAAATGAGTTAAATAAATTGGGCCCATATTTTGACCCTCCCAAGCTCAAACCATCCTATTAGTTTGACAGGTCTAAGCACATTTATGAGGGCCCCGTTTCTCTTCCGTGAAGAGTTCACATGCTATAACTAGCACCAAGTAGATCGACGGCACGGGTTCTTTCCATAGTCATATAAAGGAAACTTAGGTATGGAGATACTGCATCCAACACATTATTTAGCTCTATGAACGTGACAACGAGTAATGTAGAGTAAACATAACAAAAAAGGTAAAATTGAAAATTTGCGTTTGGCAATTTCTACAAACAATTAGGAACCATTATCTACGTTATTAGACAAATCATTTCTCCCAAAATTTTAATCTGTTAAGAAATGGGTCGGCATTTTACAATATTTTAGCGATTCCCCTCGTGCTTAAGGCTTGAATCCGTCCTTATTCGCACAAGACAGGATCCTGATGTAGCCACGTCAATAGACAACTAAAAACAAGAAAGGCAGGAGAACAACAGTAACCAAAACAATATTCAAGGAGTACTAGAATTTGAACTAATAATTTTTGTTCTAAAACCATTTTTAACAAGAAAGTGCCAGAATCTGCACTAATAATTTGTGTTCTGATACCATGTCAGACGAACCGTTTTCCCTAAAAGTTTAAGATGTTAGAAAATAGGTCAATAATTCACTTATAACATATTACTTAACTCTCGTATCTTTGAGTCAATAAAAATACTTTGTAAGGCAGTCACCTCACATTACGACACTTGCAAAAACAATGAGAATCTAGAGTTCTGTCGGAATATATCTTTGTTACAATTGTATGCCTAACCATTGCTTTTCAAAACAATTACAATTATATACTCAACTTCGTACGCCCCGCGCCCCAAATTTTTCACATCTTTTACAAGTTTGAAAGTCTTACAAAGCATTTTTAGGAATTGTGGAATGGAAACCTAATTTAAAAGCTAAATCTTGCAATGATAATGCTTCAATTATCAGATATTGATTGTAACAATCAATCTTACGGCATGCTCGTAAATTACATCCTAATCAAATGGCAAGTGTTTTCAAAGTCAATTAATCTTATGGTAACATTTGTGCATTCCTTTGTGAAATTAAGAGATTATTTCATGAAATTTTTGGGGGACGCGGACATTGTAAGTGCCAAAACTTAACACAAGGGAACACTGAAGTATCAAAAGTTCGAACGATACACTTAAGTGCCAAAATTGGAAAAGAGTGAAACACTACCAATGGTGAGAAATTCTGGCCAAAGTGTTAACGTGGCATTTTTCGGCGATTTTTAATTGACATGGAATTTTTTTAAATATCCACATGGCAATTTTTTTTAAAAAAAAAACTATCCATATGGCACTATAAGACCCCAAAATTAAAATTTTAATATAAATATTAATTAAAATAATTATTAAAAAAAAAAAAAAAAAAAGAGAGGCAACCACACATTGGCCCTCACCACTTTTGTCGCCCCACTATCGTTGGAAAGGGCTGGCCACCTCGGTTGACCTTCGCCCCACTGTCTCCAACCCTTTCTGATGATGATGGGGCGGCAACGACGACAAGAGCCATAGAGGCCCTTGTTGATTTGTTGTCACTCCTCCTTTTTCTTAATTTGGTTTTTTAATTTAATTTAATCAATACTTATATTAAAAATTAATTTTGGGGCAAAATGACATCGTTTTGCACATTCATTGATGAGTAGGCAATTCTAGTTAGCCATGTAGATCAATTTATTCTTAAAATAATGTCACGTTAGATTTCCAATAATCCTCATTGGAATTGTCACTCAAGTATTGAGTTTTTTTTTTTTTTTTTTAAATGGCACTTAAGTATACTTTTTAGAACTTTTGACACTTAAGTGTTCACTAGTGCCAAGTTTTCAACATTTGCATAATACTTTGCCCTGAGATTTTGTGAGGGCTAAGTACTTAGGTTATAAGTGTAATTAGGGTCAAAAAACACTAAGAGTGTTCGAATGACTCGAGTATGATTGTAATATTCATTGTGTCACTTGATTTATGGTAAAATCATGTTTTACTCTTCTTGTGTAGGAGAGTGCCGACCAAACCATGTAATTATGGCATCAAATTTATCTACTTATTCTGTTTTTTGTTTCTTATCATTTGGTTTTTTGCAATAATTGTCCCTATGAGCGCACTTTGTATGTCAAAAAGAATTTACAAAGAGACTTGCATATTGTGCGCTTCTATATTGATGACTTGTTTCATATGCAACAATGTGAAAAAGTCTCCAATTTCAAGGAGGCTATGATGCTTCACTTTAGATGACTAATGTGGGTTTGATGGCATATTTTCTAGGCATTGAAATTGAGCAAACAGACAACGACAGTTTTATATCACAGAAGAAGTATGCCAAAGATATTTTAAAGCCATGTTGGAGCGAAGTTGAAGATTTCAAAATTTAGAAAAGGAGCCATGATTGATGTCCCTAATTAGTGTCTAATTGGAAGTTCGCCTTATTTGACAGCCAGCAGACCAGACATTACATTTGATTTCGGCCTCGTTAGCAGTTTTATGCAGAATCCAAAATGTCTCCCTTGAAAGCTGCAAGAAGGATTTTGAGGTATTTCAAGGCACTCGAAGTGATGGGATGTTTTACCGTGCCCCAAGAAGGATACGTGGGTTACACCGACAGTGACTGGGGAGGTAACGTTGATTCGACTAAGAGCACTTCATGCCATGCTTTGCGCCTTGGCTCTGGAATTCTTGCTGGGTCTTCCAAGGAACAAGAAGTTGTTGCACTGTCAACAGGCTAAGCGAAATATATTGCTGTGACCAGATGTGCTTCTCCAGCTATAAGGCTAATTACCTTATTTCCAGATAACTACATGAATTTTCTCAGCCTAATGATTCATCTAAAGCTTGCTTGCTATTTCCATTATCAATAAAGCCCAAACTCAACCCAGACATTATAATCTTGCAGTGGCTTTGCGGCCAAATCCGAGAGGGAAATCGTCCCACAAGTTGCACCTTTGATCGTCCCTCGCCGGGCTGCAGTTGTTGTGCTCGGCTGAGCCCGGTGAGGGATGCCAGACCTTCGCCTGTGCCTAGGCAGCGGTGGCTCTTCCTCATCCTCCCTCCCCTTCTCTGAAGGGTTTATGTTTTCTAATTCAAATTTTGCATTTTACCGAAGGATGTAATTTGAACAAGAATGCGTATAGTTAATCTTCCAATTCAACAATGAGTAAATTTCATGGTTTTGATTATTCATTGCAAAAATTCAGAGATTAGTGGTGTCTCCATCCCATGAATAAAGGGTTCATCATTTGAGGATCAACAACAAATTTAAAATGAAGAAACTGTACCGATCCTTTGAGAAACACTGTAATACTCTTCAATTCTACATATTCGGATAGCACAAATGGCCGAAAGAGGACAAAATTTTTAGTTGTACCAAATGCTTGCTGCGGTTCACATGATCTAAAGAGGACTCGCAGTGATTGGTGAATGTATATTAGACTTGATCACAGCAGATGGGCAGAGGAGTGACCGGTTTCGCAATGTAAGTCGGCATGTCATCTCCGGCCATGATCACCACAATCTTCGGCTCTGCATCCAATGGTATGATCACGGCTTTCGGCAGCTTCTCATCGGCCTCACGCAATTCTCCGGATGTGTGCTTCTGATATGAGCACACCAATATGATCAGTGCTGTGAATATGAGGATCAACGTTAGAGCCAGTCCTCCAAAGAGATATGGAATCGGAGAGCTCCATATGTGGGTGCTTGACATAGAACTTGTAGCTTCCATTTCTCTCTATGTTGCTCTGAGGTTCTGAAACTTTTTTGGCTCTTTCTTTGTTGGTGGGTGATGACTCTTACCGGAGGATGGAGTTTCTTTAGAGGCAAGGTGGCGAATGAATTTATAGGGTGAATTTCTGCACCGTCCACTGTGTCGCTTTCTTCCATGGGAGTTTCTCCGTCGCTTCAGAGAATGCTTTAACAATCAGTGCGACTTTATTCCCCGCAAAAAAAAAAAAAAAAAAAAAAGGAAAAAAAAGAAAGAAAACCCGGTAGTCTACGCACGTGTGAATAGCCTCCGCATTTGGTGTCTAGACATTTTTACCTGATAGGATAAGATAGGATTTGAAATATCATATACAGTGTTTAGTAATATCTAAATATAATATGAATTCAGATAAATATTATCCAAATTAGAGTTTGAAATATATGGACAGTCTCATTCAACTAATCTCTCTTTCTCTCTCATGGTCGGTAGTGAAGGAAGATGAGATATCACTGATCGTCCTCATCTTCATCCTCTAGCAATGAGGGAAATTTATGATTCTACGTCTAGTGTACGCTGCCACAATTGCTAATTTTCTCGTTTTGATTGCTCAATCTTCCTTCTTTGTAGGTTGCCTTTTGGATTAATATTATGAAATACAATACTTAAGTCCCCCACAGTTAAACTCAAATCATTTATTTCCTGTGAAATTCTTCTTTAAAATAGAGTTAAACAAATCATCACCCAAATGTGAAAATCAAAAGAAAAAAAATATAAACTCACAACTTTTTAACCTCAAGAACTTGTTGACAACGCAAAACAGAGTATTAATAAGTAGGGACAAGGCAGAAATCCAGGAAGTCCCAACAAACAGAACTGGATTGTGGTAAACAACTCTCATTTCGATGACCCATCATCACTGCTATCCTTTTATTCAGATCGAAGCAAAAGAAGAGCATGATAAAAACAAGAGCAGTGTTCCCTCTCGATGGCGCTAAAAATTTTCTCAACTTCTGCCATGAAAAAGAGAACTAAAACCTGTTGGACGAAGTCAATGCTGTGAATGGCTGCGCGTGACAAAGCTGGAAGCAGCGATCTAAGGAAATGGCACTCGGGTTCGAGGGCGGTGATGGTGAGCCGACAGCTGGCGGGACGACGGTGAGCAACAAGCAAGTCCATAGGGTTTTTCTCCTCTTTTAATATATATTTTTTCCCTCAGTTTTTCCATATTCAATATTCTCTCTGATTTTCTACCACCCTTTATCCGGATTATATCCAAACATATCCAAATCCAGTTTTCTCCCAAATACTAGATGGGATATATATATATACATTACGGGGGAAGTTAACTCTTGAAAAGCAGAAAGGCAAGATAAAATTTTATATGAAAATTGAGGAGAATCCACTGTCAACCAGCTTATAAAAAAAAAAAAAACACTACTTTTTTGGGAGAACGTCCAAAGATATAATATACTACTATACATATGATTAAATCAAGAGAGAAGTGGTGGCCGGTGCAAAACCCACCGATGGAAATTCTTCCCTAGAAGTGGGCGCATTGAATCGAGTGGAATTTCATTATTGATTTTGTGAGTCCTACTGAGATTCCAATTTGGTCTAATAAGATCAACAATATCATTTAATTCAATTTGATTAATTAGGTCCATACAAGAATTTCGCATTTAGCTAAGCCTGGAGAGTCGGTGGGTTGGGTTCGCCTCGGGAACAGATCACGCGACAATCTGCCATAGTTTGGCAAGGTAATTATTTCACTCAAAGTTCAATGATAACAAAATTAAGAGTTGAATTTTGCCCTCAGCATAAATTTTATTTACAGAGAATTCGATAATGGGCGTCAACACAATAATAATATATTTTTTTCGTCCATTGGTGTTCTACTGTTTTTAATGTTTCTAATTTTTTTTTTTTGTTTAGCTAATATTATTACTCCAAAGCATACTTTTACCACAGCAACAACTTCGAAAAATAGTCTGCATTTACACTTTAAAATATATTTTATAAAACCTTATTATAACTTCGAAACAATATCTTGTGCTTCTTTCACAAGTTGTTAAAGTATGGAAGTTTAGATGTTACACTATTATGACATGAATGTCTATATGACATATTAAATATAGTATTCAAGTCATGAGTTATTAATCAATAATAATGATATAACCAAATTATGAAGTTTGAAAAAATAGTTAATTTTACCATTAGTGAATACGAAATATATTAACAACGCACTATCGGCAACAAAAGTTTCACATAAAAACCAACGAATGTAGGAATACTTTTAATTAAGGAAATTCTAGTTATGCCTTGTTTGGGAAAAGAATTATTGCAAATCTCTTAAAATTCCAATTGAATATCACACAATCCCACAAGATATCCGATGATTCTCCTTGCGATAGGCCATCATGGATGATGAATATCCCATACACTCTTCTTACGAAAGCAAAAAGATAGACATCAAATGGTTAAGAATTCCCATGAAAAGAAACTGAGTATATGAAATTGGAAAATGATCTTGTAGGAATCACCTCTAATTTTCTATGAACAAAGCAAAGGAGCCAATGGCCAAGAAGAGCAAAGGAACCATTCTAATCTCAGACATGAACTTCAAGTAAACTCGAGCGGAAATTTGATTGGTTTGAATATTTATTTTGAAATTCTTGGTAAAATTCATGTCAATATCGATATTTAAAATAATATTGCGGATAATTTTGGACCATCTTACTAGTTGGAAGAAAAACTCATTTTGAGATTTGATGTTTGCCTTTTGGGACTTCAACTGACGTCAGTGGCCAAATATACTGCCTACTAGCTCTATTAACAAATTCACTTAAAAGACAAACCATGCTTATCATTACATACATGGCTTCAGGTCAACATTGTTAATCAGTTACTTCCTTTTCTTTTTTTCTTTTTGCTGTTACTAGTCAATTGCTTTCTAATATCTGTGTTGGAAACTGCACATCTGGCCGCGTTTGGACCTACAATTTCAGGGATTTTGCCCTTCCGTCCAGATGACAAACTGTGTCGAAAAGTTTAATGCATCCTAATCACGTTTAATGCCTGTCTGTTCTTTGATTTAATGCACGTTTAACACCGGTCTGCTCTTGAATAATTTATGCAAGAACAATGGAATAATAGCTAGACTAAAGTAAGTGCCGCACTGACTTCCTTTTGTACTCGTCGAATATTGGTAGCTGACGTGATTGCTGAGATACCTCTTGTTAATGCTGGATAGTTGAGGAGCGCCCGTTGTTTAACTTCTGAACTAGCGTTGGCCTCGGCCATGCTCTTCGCACGTGCACAAAGTTAAATAGATGTGTAAGAAAAAAATAATTGATTGAGAGTTAGCACGGTAGTAATCTTTTAGAGAGGAAATGGGTGAGGATAATTATTTTTTGAGTAGGGCAAATGAGTCTTAGAGTGGTGGATGGAATTTGATTGCTAATTTATATATTATTTTTAGGAATAAGGACCCTAAATGCCATTATTTTCTTAAATAAGGGTCTGGAATGGACCTTATTTTAAATAATAGCTTGAAGTGGTTATATTAATCTCAAAGAATGGCCTAAAGTGATTGTGATTATTTTAAATTAAGAGCCTAGTCTGCTCGCCAATCGGCAAAAAATTTAGGCAAATCAGGGACATTTTCCTCCAAATACAAGTTGCATTTAAATTAAATTAGATTAAAAACTTTAAAAAGTAAAATTACATAAAAAAAAAGAAAAAATAGAGGCGAAGGCTCCCTCTGCTTGTCGCCACCGCTCCATTGCCAATGGGGTGACAGCGATGGCTAGTGGCATCATCAATGCCTAGGTAAGGGCTAGCAAGCCCTTGCCAGAGATGGGAGAAGGCAGCGATGATATGACTAGTACAAGTATCTAGAGGGGGGTGAATAGATATAACGAGTAATTTCTAATGATAATCGCACAATACTGCAGATGATAGAAATGAGACAATGTTTCTTCGTCGGTAAATAAACAACGATCAAAGTAAGGCGAGAGTAGGGAAGAGAAAATTAAACACGAGATTTATAGTGGTTCGGCTTATTTCAAGCTTATGTCCACTCTTCGCACCGACTTGTGCCACTTGGTTGGATTCCACTATGAACAAAGAGATATTACAGCACTTGTTCTTCCTTGATTTCTTGGTGTAGAAGATCTACCACACTCTCTCAAGGTATCACTAAGTATAGACTCTCTTTGCGTGTACGGTTTCGCTCAATATGAATCGACTAATAATCAAGGAGCTTCAGACTCTGGAATTTCTCTATCGAGCACTTACTAGAATAAGCTCGGAACGTCTTCTTTTTATACTCCTTTATGCCATCATACCCGTTGGCACTTACCAAAGGAATTCTTCCAATCTTCCCGTTGGACAGAATCAATTAAGAAGGTCATTCGAGCTATTAAAGGAACATGTCGATAGCCCATCAATCCTATTCGCCCATACAATCAGGATCTTGGTTTCCAAGAATAGAACATTCCAAGAATATTTAGTCAATCATCGGATCTTCAAATGATCTTGATTTCGAATAATTAATCCGTTGTAACAAATCCAGCCAAGAGATCTTCTCCAGCTGATAAGACCAAATCCTTAATCAAACACTTTAGCTCTGGATCGCCTTCGTCACTGGATTAGAAACTGTCAATGAGAATAGTCTTGAGTCTTGAGTCTTGAGTGCCGAGTCGGTGATCGAAAGTCTTGGACTCTAAGTACAAGGTCGAACAACTTCCAGTCTAGACTGATAGAAACGTTTTGTTAGCTTCAAAACACTCTAGAGAGATTTCTCCAACAATCTCCCCATTTTTTATGGTGACAAAACTTTCCTGTAGATTTGAACAACTTTGACCTGCAAAAACATTACTCAAGCAATATGGATATCTCATAAAGATTAATAACTCAACTAGACTCTGCATCCATAGAAAATAAGTTAGTCTTTCATGAGTAATGCCATACAATAACACTTGATATAAATAATGCAATAGTCAATTTCAAATCCATGCACTCAAGTCGGAGTCAAATTCACCAAGTCCACCACACCCAAGTCATACTCAAAAGTAGATATCCAAACAAAACTGAAATAATAGATATCCAAACAAAGCGAAATAAAAAGCAGATTCAAAATCAAAGTTCAGTTCAGTTCAAAGCTGGCAATTCTCCCCTTTTTGTCATCATTAAAAGGTGAGAAAGAGTCAAATCTGCTTGGGAAGCGCACAACTGAAATCTCCCATCGATAGTACGACGCCTTCCAGCCTCTTCAAGTCTTCCGTAGACGTGCCACCTCTACTCCTTTGGCATTTGCTTGTATTTGAAGAGCGAGGTCTTGCATTTGATCCGACAGGGTAACAGAAGACGCTTGTCCAAATTTCTTCAGGACTTGAAGTTCACATTCCAAAGCATATATTTGACCCTGCATTGCCAAAAGAAGATCAAGGATACGACGAAAATCTGCGGTATTGTCCGTCCGCGTCGACATTTGCTCTATCGATGGAGTGAAGGCGGACGATGGAACTTCGGTGTAATTGCGCAAATTTGGCGTTGAGGTGTCATGTCCTTCTTCGGGCATTTGAGAAGCCTGAATATCTTACGAGATTTGCTTGCAAGCGACTCACACCTTCACTTTGTGATCGGAAATGGTGTAGTCCTTCCTTGCTCGACATCTCCCCTGTTTCTAAGGCCTCATTTGGGGAAGAGTGATGGTCATGCTCGGTAGAATCTTGATTGCCTTTCTCTCCGGCTTCATCCCAGACTTTTCTTTGACTGCTTCTTCTTCTTCTTCAACTTCTTTCTCCTCTTCTTCTTTTTCTTTCTCTTCTTTCTCCTCTGCTTCTCTCTGTTCTTGTTCCTCTGCGTCTTTTTCTTTCTCCTGTCGATCCATTGATTTGGATACAGACCGACTGAGTCTTTTCAATGCCAGGGTAGAGATAGTGAGTTCATCCTCTTCATCTTCATCCTCTAAGATTAGAGCTCTTTTCTTTTTGGATGGAGCACCCATGGGCTCCTTCCCTTTCCTTTTCGACGCAGAAGGTTTAACTGGAGTTTTCACTTTGAACTTTTCCATTGCCTTATCAAGCTCTTTCAGACGCATTTTTGTCAGCATTTTCAAACCCACCACCATTTTGTCGCATGGTCAAACACAAAGAGTACGTGGAGGTTCAATGTTCAAGTGTCTCGAAGATCTTAGTCACAAGACCGAGTAAGGCAAGCGGCCCTTATCCTTTACCATTGCTCTGTACATGTGGAAGAGAATGTGTGAGGAAGAGAGAACTTCTTTCTGAATTGATCGCCTACATCAATTTCGCCTCGGAGTTAGACACATACGTCTTTGATGTTGATTTTGGCCCGAGACAGTTGATCACGATTTTGTGCGGTAAGATGTTGATGGCATTCATTCTTGAGTAGGTAACTCTTCCTTCGTACTCTTTGTCTTTGACAAGTTCCGATTAGTGTGGTACGAGCAATTGAAACCTTGATCGGTTGATATCGTCCTCTTTCAACTCCAATTATGTCTGCCAACATGTCCACATCTACCTCATAGTCTTGGTCTCGAACACTTGAAGGATATTCTATTCGCATCTAAAAACTAAGATTCGAATAGAAATATGCTATCAAGCGTGCATAGCCATCGGCGTGGTGTCGAGCAAAATTGCTCTAGTTGAAGCGATTGAACTTCTCCTTCAAGTTCACATTGATGGCATCCGAAAAATCAAAATCAACGCTCCTGGGGTTTATTACCCCCCGTTTCAACAATTTGAAGAACAGATCCTCCTGTTCCTTTGATTTGAACAACTCCGTTCTTTTTCCCTTCACTTTCGCAGCAACACTCATCACGGGTTGGAATTCTCTAAGCAGTTTATCATCATCATTCCGTCATCCGATTAAATCTTCCTACACGAGGGTCACTTGGAATGTTCGCAAGTGCTTCCTCAGCCTTTCCTTTGGGAGCAATTCCCAAATCCTCCATCCGTCGCAAAAAGACATACTCATTTCCATACCCTTTGTCTTTAAGGAAATCATCTACATAGTTCGGTGTTCCTATGCTTTTCAAAGCACGATAGAGCTTATAAATAAAAAGAGGGTTTTGGACTCTTACGAGGTCTGCTTCCTCGATTATTTCTTCTGTGATAGTTGGTCCACACTCAGGGTAGATAATGGAGATTGACGTGGCTGAGAGTGAATCGGGCTCTGTTGCTATCTCGGTAACTCTTCTTCCTCGGTGAGATCGAAATGGGTAGGACCCTCGCTCATTCTCTGTGGTCCCCTGCTTGCGATTCTTGAAGACCTTCTAGAAGAAGACATCGTTTCTTGTCGTTGAAAGATTCCTTGACTCGCTTTCCCAAGAAAAGATGACAACTCTCGAAGATGAATACGAAATCGAAACGGGGATTGAGTAGAGAATGCCTTTTAGGGTTTTGGATTTAAACGAAGAAGACAACTTACTGTATATAACCCAGTTAAGAAAAGGAAAAACCCAATCGACACAAAGGAAAGTGAACAGTCGTCTCTTTTTAAAAACGATAAGCGCCTTTTTAATAGAGGTTATCTTTTTGAAAAGAAAAGAATCTGTTTTTCTCGAAAGATAAATCAAATATAACTGAGTGAATGATCGTACCTTTTTGAGATTGAATATTAAAACAACTTACAGTCTATACCCGTGAATGATTGAGTCTGAGAGTTTGAGAGTCTCTAGACTTTGATTTCCTCAAGCTTCAAAATGTTGAGTTTGGAACGGATGATGTCGTATTGATTCTTCTCCAAAGGCTTTGTGAATATATCCGCTAGTTGGCTATTTGACTCAACAAATTGAATCGAGATTTCTCCATTTTGTACATGATCTCTAATGAAGTGATGGCGAATCTCTATATGCTTTGCCCTTGAGTGAAGGATTGGATTTTTAGTAAGATTGATTGCGCGAATGTGCTTGTCACATCTAATCTCGGTGCATGAGTCTTCAATTCCAAAGTCTTGTATCGTTGTTTATCCACTGAGAATTTGTGAACAACAGCTTCCAAGAGCTACATACTTTGCTTCATTTGTAGAGAGCCACAATGTTTTGTTTCCTTGAAAACCAAGACAACGCCCTATTCCCAAGCAATTGGCAAGTTCCCGAAGTGCTCTTTCTATCAACTCTGCAACCGGCTAAATTTGCGTACGAATATCCAAGAAGATTAAAGTCTCCTTCTTAGGATACCAAAGACCGATGCTTGAAGATGAAGCAATGTATTTAATAATCCGTTTCGCAGCATCGAGATGAGATTCTCTAGGGTCCGATTGAAACCTAGCACGATGCACACACTCAACAAAATGTCGAGTCTAGAAAGGTAAGATAAAGAAGTGAACCGATGATACTCCTATACAGCTTTGATCAACTTTCTTCCCTTCTTCATCTTTGTCTATCTTCAAAGAACTTGACATTGGTATGTCGGTCTTTTTGCACTTTTCCAGTCAAACCTTTTGACAAGATCATTAGCATATTTTTCTTGATGAATAAAAGTTCCTTCCTTCAATTGTTTTACTTGAAGACCAAGAAAGAAGGTTAACTCTCCCATCATACTCATTTCAAACTCATCCGCATAGACTTAGAGAATTTCTTACCTGAGACTTTCATTAGAGGATCCAAAAATAATATCATCCACATATATTTGAACAAGTAGAAAGCTTTTTGTTTTCCTTTTTGATAAATAGAGTAGTATCTACTTTACCTTTGACAAAACCATTATGTATTAAAAAATTACTTAGTTTGTCGTACCAAGCTCGAGGTGCTTGTTTTAAACCATACAAGGCCTTTTTCAGTCTAAAGACTGAGTCTGGTTTCTTTGGTCTTCAAACCCTAGTGGTTGTTCCACATAAACTTCCTCATGGATAAATCCATTCGGGGAAGGCACTTTTGACTTCCATTTGGAATAACCTGAAATTTTTATAACAAGCAAAAGCAAGCAATAATCGAATAGCTTCTAACCTTGCACGGAGCGTAGGTCTTATCATAGTCTATCCCCTCTTCTTGTGTATATCCCTTGGCCACGAGTCTTGTTTTGTTTCTTACGACTTTTCCTTCTCGTTCATCTTGTTCCTGAAAACCCATTTAGCTCCAATAACAGATTTACCTTTTGGTTTAGGAGTCAATTCCCGGACATCATTGATACTGAATTGCTCGAGCTCTTCTTGCATAGCTTCAATCCAGCTTTCATCAGATAAAAGCTTCTTCTATGCTTTTTGGGTTCTATTTCAAAAACAAGTGCCACAAAGACTAGACTCTTCACGCCTTTTAGATCTGGTGCGAATTCCTTCATTAATTTCACCAATAATGAGATCTTTGGGATGACTAGACTTATGCTTCCAGTTACTGGTTGATTTGTCTGATTGATGATCTCTTTATTTACTTGGATCTTCACGAACAACTTGATGCTAGTATTCCAGAGTCTGAGATGCTTCTTGAGATGTAAGCTTTGAAGAGTCTGGAGCAAGTTCAGATTCTTCATTTTGAGTCTGACTGGATTCATTTTGCATTGAATCTTGAAATTTGACATTCATTGATTCCTCCACTGATTTACTTTTCTTCTTATAGACTCTGTAGGCTTTGCTTGATGTAGAATATCCAAGGAAGATGCCTTCATCTGATCTTTCTTCAAACTTACCAACTCGATCTTTTGCATTTTTCAAAATAAAGCATTTGCAACCGAACACATGAAA
This sequence comes from Eucalyptus grandis, assembly GCF_016545825.1. Lineage (NCBI taxonomy): Eukaryota > Viridiplantae > Streptophyta > Magnoliopsida > Myrtales > Myrtaceae > Eucalyptus > Eucalyptus grandis. The sequence goes on from NC_052621.1 coordinate 17,284,268, forward strand.
GTATGAAACAATAGACTTCTTACCTTTGAATAACTCATAAGGGTTTTCTCTAGAATAGGTCTTAAAAAGACTCTATTTATGATATAACGCTGTTGAAAGCTTGACTTCAGCCCAAAATTGTGAAGAAATATTACTTTCAATTAAAAGAGTTCTAGCCATTTCTTGAAGAGATCTATTCTTTCTTTCCACAACTCCATTTTGCCGAGGAGTGTATGGACGGAGAACACATGCTTGAAGCGATTCATCACAAAATTTTGTAAAATCTTGATTTTCAAATTCACCTCCATGGTCTGTTCTTATACTTGAGATAACATATCATTTTTCATTTTGAACCTTTTTAGCAAATTTTTAAAATACGAGAAGGTTTCAGACTTACTTGCAAAGAAATATACCCAAGTAAATCGGGAGTAATTGTCCACGATTACTAGGCAATATTTCTTACCTCCAATGCTCGGGTTATGGTTGCTCGAAGAGATCCATATGAGCCGCAGTACATGATTAGTAGAGACATGATTTATTGGCTTAAATGAATTTCTTACCTGCTTTCCCAATATGCATGGAGTGCATAGATCAGACTTTTGGTATGATAAATTGGGTAGACCACGAACAAGGCGCTTTGATGAGATTTTGGCTATCTCGCTTCATATTGATGTGACCAAGCTTTTTCTGTGCCACAAGCTTGCTTCGTCTTGAATTGAAATTAAGCGTTGCGATTCATCAGTTTCATATCCGAAGATAGATATTTCCATGCCTTCAACCCATAAAAAGACGAAAGGTAGAGTCTTGCGGATTGAAACATATTCCTTCTTGAAAGAAGATCTTAAAACCGCATCACATAGTTGGCTTATCTTTGAGAAGATTATAATCGAGTCCTTCTACCGGGAAACATTACTTATTGTGAGATTTCTAATTTCACAGTTCCAAATCCCACAATTCTTCCTTTGATGTTTCCACCAAATGAGACTTTTCCACCATTTACTTGAACGAGCTTTTATAAAGCAATTTGAGTCTCCCGTCATATGTCTTGAGCATCCTTTGTCCGGATACCATCACTTTACCTTTTCTTTGATGGAGACGCATTTAAAAGAGAGTCTCAAGTTTTCTTTGGTACCCATATTTTCTTGGGTCCATTGGTGTTAGTAAGATAAACAAGTTCATTAGGGCTTGATCTTTGAGGTTTTAAATGTCCATAGGACTCTTTTTCAGTTGATCCTGTGCATTTGGATTTTACAGGCATTTGACTCAGACTTTGCAAAAACCTTCTAGTCAGATTTTTGTGTGCTCTCTTGAGGGCTTTTGTTTTCTTTTTGTTTGAGAGATCAATCAAGGGAATAGTTTCCATTCATACCTAAACCAGACTTATTGAAATAAGGTCTTTGGTGAGAAATTTTTTTTTCAAGTTTCACTTGAAAATTTCTTTGAAATATTTGATGAGTCATTTTTAAAAGAGCATTTTCTTTCAAAAGATTTTCTTCACTTTTTTAAGAGTAGAAACATTTATGTCTAAACATTTAACTCTTTCTTCAACACATTTTCCTGTTGTTTCATAACGACGTTTTCTTTTTAAGTTCGGAAATCCTTTAAGAGAAGTCTTAAGACTAACACACAGCTCATCAATATATTTAGAAACCTTGACAGGAATTTTAAAATTACTTACCTCAAGTTCACTGTCGAGTCATCTGAGTTTGAGTCTCGAGTCCATTGCGCCATTGTGACACAAATTGGCATATTCATCACTTCTTCACACTCTGTATCACTCAGGTTTCGGCTTTGAGAGCCTTTCGAGGCTTTTCAGCTTTTCCTTTCTTCTTCTTTGAAGGGGACAGTTAGGTCCGATATGTCCATTTTTCTTACATTCAAAACAAACTATATCTTTGTTTGATTCATCATCATCAACAAACTTGGTCTGTTGTCTTTGAAAGCTTTGTTTCTTTGAGTTGAATCTTCTTCCTTTTCTATTCAGCTTCTGAATCTTCTTATCATGAGAGCAAGTTCCTCATCATCCATATCATCTTCGAATCCGTAGCATCGAATCATCATTTGATTTTAATGTAATGGATTTCTTACCTTTGGATCTTCGTCTTCGTTAATTCATTCCACTTCATAAGATTGAAGAGTTCCAACCACTCATCGACGATAGTGGCATGATTCTTTGCGTCTCTCTTATTGAAGTCTTTATGTGATTCCAATCCTTGGAGAGTCCACGCGTAGCTTGTTTACCTTCATGGGATCAGAAATTGGTTGTCCTTGATTTTCAAGACCATTTACAATTTCGTAAAACGGCTAAATATGTCGCTATAGATTCTCCATGTCTCATTTTGAAGGCTTCATAGTGACCGAGAAGGATGTTGATTCTGGTCTCTTTTACTCGATCGCTTCCTTCATAGGTGATATGTAACCTATCCCAGACTTCTTTTTGTGTAACACAAGAAGATATTCGGTTATATTCAGTAGGTGACAAGGCACAATATAAAGAATATATAGCTTTTGCATCACGAGTTTGTCTCTTGATTATCTCTTCCGAGACATTCCGCTGGTCACATCGCTTTTCTCTTCCCGAGACGGATGCAACTTTAGGAGTGATTCATTTTTCTACAACGTCCCATTCCGGAGGATCCTTTGATCGAAGAAATGCTTTCATTTTGTTTTTCCGATGTTGTAGTCTTTTCCATCAAGTAAGGAGGTCTGTATTGCTTTGACCTTCCACCAGCCCTGGAGCTAGCATACTAGCCATGGATCTTTTACTCTGAAGTAAAACACTTCAAATAAAGTGAGTACACGAGCTCTGATACCAATTGATATGACTAGTACAAGTACCTAGAGGGGGGTGAATAGGTATAACGAGTAATTTCTAATGATAATCGCACAATACTAGACATATGATAGAAATGAGACAATGTTTCTTCGTCGAAACAAACAACGATCAAAGTAAGACCGAGAGTGGAATAAAAATTAAACACGAGATTTATAGTGGTTCTGCTTATTTGAAGCCTACGTCCACTCTTTCGCACCGACACCCCACCGCTGGATTCCACTATGAACAAAGAGATATTACAGCACTTGTTCTTCCTTGATTTCTTGGTGTAGAAGATCTACCACTCTCTCAAGGTATCACTAAGTATAGACTCTCTTGCGTGCAATTTCGCTCAATATGAATCGACTAATAATCAAGGAGTTTCGCACTGTAATTTCTCTATCGAGCACTTACTAGAATAATTGGAACGTCTTCTTTTATACTCTTTATGCCATCATACCCAAGCACTTACCAAAGGAATTCTTCCAATCTTCCCGTTGGACAAAATCAATTAAGGTCATTCGAGCTATTAAAGGAACATGTCGATAGCCCATCAATCATGTTCGTCATACAATCGTGATCTTGGTTTCCAAGAATAGAACCTTCCAAGAATATTTAGTCAATCATCGGATCTTCAAATGATCTTGATTTCGAATAATTAATCCGTTGTAACAAATCCAGCCAAGAGATCTTCTCCGCTTGATAAGACCAAATCCTTAATCAAACACTTTAGCTCGGATCACCTTCGTCACCGGATTAGAAACCGTCAATGAGAATAGTCTTGAGTCTTGAGTCTTGAGTGCCGAGTCCGGTGATCTGAAAGTCTCGACTCTAAGTACAAGGGTCCGCATGTGCTTCCAGCCTAGACTGATAGAAACGTTTTGTCACCTTCAAAACACTCTGTAGAGATTTTCTCCAACAAGCAACTCTTTCCCAAATTTGACCTGGGTCATCGGCCTCCACGCTGCTCCCAAACCTCATCGCGCAGGTTGAGGGGCGCTAGAGGAGGGCGGGCCACCTCGCCCAAATCAGAAAGGGTCACTACCCTCTCCCCCGTCTCTCGGCAAGGGCTAACAGCCTCACTTCTAGTCGGCGAGTCACCAACCGTCATCCGTGCACCAAGAAACCCATTGATCATTGTAGCCGCCCACCAACGATGAGGCGATGATCATAGGTGAGAGGAACTTCCTTCTCGTGTGTTCATCCTTTTTTTGTTTTTTAAGTTTTAATTTATTTTCTAGTTTTTGGAAGGAAAAAATTAAAAAATTAAAGTGAAATTGGCCTTCACTATACGGTGAATTCATGCCATTCTTTTAGACTAATGTGGTTATTTTAGGCTCTTATTTAAGAAAAATGATGACATTTCGAGCCCTTATTTGAAATTTTCTCTTCTTTTTTTTTTTTTTATGGTAGTTTGAAGGGATAAAAAGTGAGACAATGTGGTGCATTGGCTTAAATGTTTACTAGTTCTAACACATGCATTTTAATTTTGAAAATATGTAACAATATGATTCTAAGATTAAAGTGAGAAGCGATTGGTATGTAAAAGTATATGTTGAAAAACTTAAGGAATGAGGTTAGTATAAATTTTTCATTGTGGTGAAGAAGTATTAGGACAATGTTGGTATTTTTCGAAATCAAGACAAAATGATGGTTATGTATATGAAATTGTGGGTGGTTACTCGATAAATTAGTATTGTAATTGTAAGGCTAATTTTGAAAATCAAAAGGGTGACAATTATACTTTTTATTTAAATATTATTTATATTATAACAAATAGGCTCTTGGACATTAAATGCACCAAAGTCAATACAATAATAATTCTTTCCGATCAAAATTTGGCAAGGTTTTTACATAAGTGATAATGTGGCATGATCATAATGAAGTTAACAAAAGAGCTAAAATCTAGTATCCGAGCTATGCGAACAGCTTGGGAAGAATGTATGTATATATAATAAAGGGGTTCAATCTCTTCAACGACAAACCAAAATAAGCATCAAGATCAGATCAACTTCTAAATGTGTTCCAGCCTCCTCGATGACTCCCCAAATCATATCAAAATATAAATGGCAGCCCAACCTCCTTGACAATCCACCAAAACATATGTAAAATATAAATGGCAGTCCAACCTCTCAAAAGAAGCATCAAGACCGAGATCGGCTTCTAAATGTGTTCCAACCTCCTCGATGACTCCCAAATCGATCGTAATATCGATGGCAGTCCAACCTCCTCGACAATCCACCAAAACATATGTAAAATATAAATGAACTAAAAAGTGATGTCTAGGAAAATAATAATATATTCATGGATCCCTTAACATCTTCACCATTTATCCAAGTCAAACGCAAAATTTTCGACTTGCGTAAGGAGGGACCACATCAAACAAACTTTGATAATTCTATAATTTGGGAACCCTTAAAAAGGTAGGCATGAATTATGAGTTAGTCTAGTTATCTATCAACTTTGAAAAGATCCTATAATTGCAAAGATAATTCTATAATCAGGAGATGACTTCCTAACTCGCATTGCACCGGCTAATGACTTCTATAATCATATACATGTTTATTCACAAAGTTTATTCTAAATCCCAATTTATCCTCCACAATGCAATGACCTAAGCCCGAGTTGAAGCAGTAATTTTCACTATGTGAAGATGTAAATATTCGACTTTCAACCATCATGAATCCTTCCTTTGTTGGGGCCAACAATTACAACCTATAGTGGAATGTGAGATCATCAAGATCTATGGGAAAAAGTACACCAAATGTACCTCACTTACGTATCGACGCTCACTTTGGTGCTATAACTTTTCGTTCGATTACGAAGGCCAAAATTTTTTGAAAATGATCTTTAGTGCCATTGTCAATCCACTTGACCGAAACTTAGATGTGGAGTTTTTTTATTAATTTCCTATGCCAACGTGGCTCATTAGAGGATCTAGTTAGTAGCCAAACCACAAATGATGTTGTCTTACTCTACTTTCCCTCAAATAAGAACCCTAAATCTCTAAATTGAAAGAGGAACCCACAATTGAAGCCCTAACCAGCCATTCAACCAAAATCCCACTTAAGTCGATTTGTCCCCAAAGTGAACAACTCAATCTTGCAAATGGAGGATAGGAGCTTTAGTAGTGGCACAAATTTGTTTCAATGAAGCGAAGAAGAAGGTGAGTGTTATTGTCATATTGTCGATTAATAAATCCAATAAGAACATCTTTGACTCGATTGAATCTTAGGAGAAGATTTCATGGATGCGGTAGGTATAGAGAAAGCTCAAAGTACAAATATTTCAAATGGGTTAATGCAAAATTCTAGTCGAGTGAGAGAGATCATCTTAGAGCTGGTTGAATGACGTGAACCTTCACCTACATTGATGGGTGAGTTGGAGAATGAATGCTTCAAAATTGTTGACCAACTAGTTAAAAAGGAAGTTTCAAGGATAAAAATGAAAGGAAGTTTTATCAAGCGTTGATTATATTTTCATTCACTTGGGTAGCTTATTTTGTGGTCAAATGTAAAGTGAGTGATGAGAATAAGTTTCTCCATCTACCATACTTAAAGATTAATGGAATATATACTTATATTGGGTAATTTGTGAGAATAATTGTGTTGTTGGTAAGCTGCAATTTTTGTATGCAATTTATGGTGGAAATGGTGGAAATGGAAGGTCGGAATATTTTAGTTTCCATTTGAGATACTTGGTTTACTGCAATTGTTTACTAGTAATGGTGTCGCGACCAAATTTTCGGGGTAAACCACCTAGAGTTTGGCTAATGGATTGTTAAGCCTAGACTTAACTCGGGCTCTCCCAAGCCCATACCAATTCGTGACTTAGGTTTGAATTCTTCACATTCAAATGATTTTCAATCGAGTCGCCAATAATCAATTCATAGTAGGTCGATTAGACACCTAAGTAAAATAGCGGGAGAATTATTTTACTTCTACGAACTAGAGATTTTGGATACGGGGACTTGATTACGTTAGATTTCTCTTACGTCATTTCAGTACTTTTCTTTATTTTGAAAATGTTTTTGCAAACAGTTTGGATTGATTTTAAAGCTAATTCCCTAACATGTGAAGCGATCATACGGGTGCGCAAACCATCAATTTAACACCCAAGAAAGCAATTAAATAATGCAAAACTTACCTCAAAGCAACGAGCATCCGTGAGTGTTAAATTAAAACCACATCAACAATCCTATGATATGGTTTCTAATTAACACGTAACTTTTTTGTTTTCACTTATTTAATGAGAATTATGCAATATGCAATGCGATATTAGCTAAATGACCTAACTCTAATGACATGTAATTTCTAATTAAATGCACCTACAAACAATCTCTATGACGTGCATTTCATGAATCTAATCCTATATGACATGCAAATGACATTTTTTTATTTTTCTTAAAAAGAATGCAACCTATCCTAGGGATTGAAACTATTTATCTTAAGACATGTTTGTATTTTTTCCTGAAATTCGGAATTAGGTAAAATGTGAAAATTATCTAACTAGATTAAGATTCTATTCAATTTGCATTAGGAATTAGATTAAGCCAAATCCTAATTTAAACTAAAATATTATCTTAATTCAAGTAATCCTAAAATGCAATCTAATATCTAAATTTATAATGAATAAAGAAAATATTACTTAGAATTAAACTAAGTGCAATTTTTACCCTAATATGCAATGACGTACAAAAAATGCCCTAACACTACATGATGATTTTTGTGTTTTTATTAATTTTGAAATTAAAATTTCACATGCAATTCAAATAATGATAAAACTAACATCCTAAATGAATGTGCTTTCTTTTTGGTTTTCTTGCCCATAATTCAAAATAAAATTCCTATTCTAAAAATGCAAGATAATAAAAAAAACAAACCTAATCCTAATTCAACATTTTTTGGATTTTCTTATTTAAAAATTCGAAATAAGATTGCAATTCTAATCCTAAGACTAGAAACATTCTAAAACAAACTTTAACCCTAATTCAAATTGTTTTGATATTTTCCTCTAATCCAAACACCACGACATCAAATCAAGCAAGACAATGTTGATATCCAAAAATTAGCAAACCATATCTTTCGCATGAGATTGGGTTGACCATTTTAAAATTAAATCGCGAATCGAATCTCGAGCGTGAGATTGGATTATCGATTTTTGTAAGAGATTGCGAGTTGGATTTGAAAGAAAATCAGACTATCAATCATAGCTCGAGGACTATTTCATGTTGGAATATCAATATATTAAGGAAAATTCCACTAAAACATAATATTAAAGAAATAAAAAATAAAAATAAAAAAATAAAAACTACCTAATCTGATTTTTCTTTTCTCTCTTTCGAGCACGGCTTGCTCATGGGTCTCCAAAGGCAATTGTCAATCGGTCCGGCAAAGGGAACTCCGGCAAGGGCTACAACGGTACAGCCTAGTCACGGTCAGGCGAGTAGCACAAAGGTCAAGAAGCCTGCTTCTGTTGGCCGATTCGGCATCAGGGCCTGTGTATATTACGAGAATGGCCATGATCTTGAGCCCAAAATTTCCTGTTCATGGGTAAAGGAGTAAGATATGGTGTCCTTCCTTGCGATGATAAGACAATATACTGGTTCTTCAGTTTTCTCCTTCCAGCCAGGGTGAGTTTTAATATGCCTTTTTTCTCCTTTTGAAGATAAAGTCTTCATAATCGACCCAAAAGAAGATAAAGCTTCTCTTTTTTTTTCCTCTCTGATATGAACTGGCCTCGACATATATTAAATCCTTTTCGACTTGCATGCATATTTTGTTCAAGCACTTGTGCTTTCCTTGATGTAGATGAAGAAATTATAGATAACCCGGCTGAGATCAAGCAATTAGTGCTAAGCAAGCTCGGAAAAGTCGCAGACAACATAAAAGCTGTTATAGATGACACGGAATTGGATAACATGATGTTATCTCCACTGAGATTTAGACACCCATGGAGATTATATGGGGAAACATAAGCAAAAGCAATGTTTGTGTAGCTGGAGATGCATTCCACCCCATGACACCAGACATTGCCCAAGGAGGCTGTGCGGCCCTAGAAGATGGCATCGTCTTAGCAAGATGCCTGGGTGAAGCCTTGAGAGACAGGCAAGTCATGAGAAGTGAAGGGAAGGGTATAGAAGAGGAGGACGAGCACAAGAGGATTGAGAGGGGTCTGCAGAACTATGCCAAAGAGCGAAGATGGAGAGCATTTCAGCTCTTAACTACAGCTTATATGGTGGATACATGGCACAAAGCGATGGCAAGATATTGAACTTCTTGAGTAATACAGTGCTGGCCGGGTTCTTATGGGCGGCTGCCAAGGATAGCGAGCTACAATTGCGGGATGCTAAGAACTTCTTGAATTCAGAGCTTAGTCCCATATGTTGCTGTTTGCCTTTGCAGGTTACATAGGGAGTGTTTTTCTCATTTTCTCATTTCTCTTCTTCCTATGTAAAGGAAAATAAGGGAATGTTTGTGTTTGTGCTAGTAAAGTAAGGATGATGAATGAGTGTAGCTACAATAATGTCACTTTTGACATGTGAGTGACTGAATTTGCTTCGTTGGAGATGTAAGTTGAATTGCTGGATTTCTTTGGTTGCCTTGTCAGAGAATTCTATTGTCCAGATTCGCATCATAAGGACGAAATAAGAATAAGGACGAAGAGTTAAATAAGTTTAGGGGTCTTCTTGAGCTATTGCAAGAGACGATGCGCAACATCCAAATAAGTCTTTCAAGGTTGATGGATGGATTGACTCAAACCAATTTTCGATCCATCTCACCAACAATATATCCTTATATTGTTGATTTGCGCTGAAGTTTAGATCGTCCAAGTGAACCTTCTATTGCACGTTATGGTTTCATAATAGTTGATGACTTTTCTCCCAGCACTTGGATATATTTGTTACAGTTCAAGTCTCAAGCTTTCACTTATTTGCAAAAAAAAAAATTGCTATGGTTAAGACCAATTTTAATGATATCATAAAACAAGTATGCAGAAATTTTTTAGCTATCTTGGCAAAACTCATGAGCACTCATTCACCGACACTCCTCAACAAAATGGGATTGTCAAGCAAACACATCGCCATTAACTCAACGTTGCACTTGCATTACGGTCTCAAGCAAACTTTCCGTTACTTATCTTGCTGTCTGAAACTGAAGCCTCACTTACCATCTAAACCTCACAGTCACAAGCACTTTTAGGCACAAGACAGAGCATCAAGTCATACCGTGTCTATCATGGTAGTAATTGAGGACATAGTGATCATTGAGCTGGCATAGCAGGAGCTGCCACAGCTTTTGGACTTCCATAGGTATTGTACTTGAAGCAATTGAGAGCAGTTCGCTAGGAAGTTTCTTACTCTTCCTCCCTACCCTCTACTTTTTTGTCCAGTAGTGTCTAGCTTGAATGTGTTGCTGATGATGCTGTGTCTTGATGTATTAATCGAAAGATCATTGTAAGCACTTTGGTAGATGTATGAATGCCTCCGACCCAACTTGATGGAGTCCATTCATGGGGAGAGAGAGCATGGTGAATGTTGCAGATGGAGATGGAAAAGCATTAGGCCTTTGTCTTCATTTTCAATGGAGATGCAAATCTATCCATAAAATAAGATGAGGGGAGTTATGGGTGTACAGGAGGAAGAGTAGCGAGAATGTAAAATCGATGCAAGTGGATTTTGATTTTCAAGAGAAAAAAAGCGTAAAAGTAATTAGCATTATTCAAAGAGTTAATATCATGAAAACTCTACATATGTGACTAATTTAACTAAGCTAATATTTTGAAGAACAAAATACCAAATTGATATGCCCGTAACATATTTTCCCACCATTAATTTCTATCAAATTTCACTGTCAAATTACTAAATAAGATAATATGTGACATTTGATAGGTGTACTCAGTTCGAATTATATCATCCATTTATAGTTTGTAATTTTTCATGATATTTATCCAATTTAACAAATATTAACAGAAGATAAATTACCATAAATGTTCCAGTTTGAGATTTTTGTGATTTGGAGTTTTAATGTTATTAACCCTTATTCCACATTTATGAAAATTTTCCACATTCGAATATACTATCCGGTCTTATTAAAAAGATTATAAATCAATAACCAGGTAATTTTGATATATTGTTAATGTAATGATGTTCGATCCTATAATCTACTGACATGAAAATTTTTGGGCATTCTCGTGCTCTAATTGCGTTCTCATTAATTTCATGAAGTGATAGGACGAACAATTCTTGCGCCAACCTCACTTAATTTATCTATCTCCAAAATAATTTCTATTTATTTTTCTCTATGTCAATATGATCATAATTTTTTTTTTCTTCACATCCTACGAGATTAAATTTGTTATGTACTATGATTGAAAAATTCGTTTCTTGCTCGACCATAGAACGGGCCATGAGACTTATATGAATAAACGGTACCCCACTGTCCATTTAGATGTAGCTCAAAAATTAAAAGTAAAACTAATGGTATTATCCACTCATGAAACAAATATGATCATTAAAGAAAGCATAGAATTCACAGAAGCTCGACCCCTTTCTGAGTAAGCAAAACCATTGCAGTCCAAGCAACAAGAGGGAAGAGGGCAAGAAGTGTATAGTTCCGTGATGAGTTGCTTCAGCCAGCTGAACTTAAGCCGAATGCCTTCAATGGTACTGACTCTCTCCGCGAATGTTCTGGAGGTTATCTTTTACCCGGTACATGAAATGGATTTGAAACTGCATCCACGTATGCTGCATGAAACCTCCGGAAGAACTGTGCATAAACAAAGCAGCGAGACAGATTTCAATCACAGCCAAAGACGACACAACTGCCAGCAGGAGCAGAATGTAACTGCTCAAGCATCCTAAAGATATAATCTGCTTATTGCTCCTGTCCATATTACATGCCAAAAGAGATCATCATTCCTAACTTACAACACCAGCTGTGCGCTAGTGATGCATAAGCAAGAAAAACCTCGTATCATTCAAAGTGCATCCATATCTAAGAATTGCTAGATACTCTCATTTATAGCCTTAGATGATACGTACACTCCCCAAAGGAAGTAGATTATTGTACAAAATATTGCAAGGGAGCAGGAGAAGAAACAGAAAGGAAGACGCAACCACAAGGGTTGCTATCTTATTCATCACATGTCAAAATATTCCGTTTTCTCTATAATCAAAGTTGAAAGATGCTTCTTGTGCTTTATGCTACTTCAACGACTTGCAATTTTCTTGTTTAAATGACACGGATCTCCACTCAAGTGAGTAAACTCTGCTTTATCAAATACCCTCACTATCCTCATGAGCCATAAACCAAGTTAACCATGAGCTAAAGCTGGGTGGATAGATGGTCCACAAATATCCAACTACCCTTAAGAAAATTGTAAGTTACTAACAAGAATGAGCATGAAATTCACGATATTGGCCTAGTCCTTAGGCTCCACCAATATGCCTGCCCCAGTCTGTATCCTGGGATAGAATTTACTCTGTTTAAGAAACCACCATATTCAGACGATCACCATTCAGTATCAGCAAACTCAAACCTCTATTAACAACATTTACCTCCAGAATATTTTTTCACTTACAGCATGCTTTATAATTAACAGCCGACATGCAACTGTTTAAGGATACTGATGAGGAGTGTCATTGAAGGTTTCACAAAGTTACCAGAAACAATTGTATTCACTCTACTCATATTTCTTCACATCGGCATCTTTGACATCTAAATCTGTTGTGACTGATAAATTTCACCTTTGTATTAGTCAGATAGCCATACCAAGCAGAACGAACCGCATCAACCAAAATCACAGACTACTAAACATGACTGGTCGGCAATACTTTCGACCGATCAAGCAAGCAAAGAGGACTTACACTTTGTAGTTTTCGGTCGGATGAAGACCCAGGAAAGTCTCGTTCAAAGCCCGGATTTTTTCGGATTGTTCACTGAACATACGCAAAAAGAGCAACCACAGTACCATAAGATTCTCAAATAGGAAACCGCAACGCGACACTACCCTAAAAATCATACCATGCGCCAAGATCTAAACTTGCTAATGAGAAATTTCCGCACTCCCCACCACAAGCAAAAGAACAGATGCGATTTCTGCTAAAATCAACCGGACGGTAGTAAACTTGCTATTGCAGTAGAAAGAAGAAACCAGTCTCGACATTATCCAATTGAAGCGAATCAGATCGAAGTTCAGGCAACGAAGTACGCGTGCAGATACATGTAAAGAGGGACTGCGAACAACCTCGCTCGTCGACGACGTCGAGGGAGCAGTGGACTATGTGGTGGAGCTTGAGCGCGTCGTCCGCCTCCGTGAAGCTCTGTATGTACAGCGGGTTGTTCTGATCCATCCCGATCGGAGATCAAAAAAACGAACAGCCCCGTGAGACTCAGGCGATCCGGAATAATCGAAGACGGATCACGCCGAGAGGACGCATTTCGCCGCGCGCCGCGGGGAGAAGGCGTTACCTGATGGCCGACGACGGCGATGCAGACGATCATCTTCTCCGGCTTCGTTGCTTCTTCTTCAACCGCTGAAGCCGACGCCGAGTCGAGTCCTTCATCCCAGGCGAACGAGTCGGGCTCGGTTTTGTTCGGGTCACGAACGGACCGGGATGGGCGGCCGGCCCGGTGAGGCCCGTTTAGGTGTATCCCACCCGATAAATCGCACCTGGGCCCAACCGGCCGGCCCACGGTTTTTGACCCGACTGATTGTTGCGCAGCCATTCGGGGTTGCCCTTTGCCTTGTCCCTGCAGCCTGCAGGCTCCTTTCTTCCCTAACCCGAGAAAGAAGCATCCTCTTTCTTGACTTCCTAGACGTTCCTATTCATTGCTTGGTAATCTCAATCACTCCCATCCATCAAAATGGATCACGTAAAGGATAAATAAAATACAGGCAAGACTTTCAAATGAGGGCATGAAATAAAGCTAATTTCTTGATAAAGGACCTAATAAGGGTCGGGAGCAGGGTCATTTTGAATTTTCAATCTTTCCCTAAGTCTTCCAGACAAAAAAATTCACTTCGGTCTTAATTTAAATCCTTTCCTAAACGTATTTCTCTAGATTATCTTTGGTTGGAAAGAGACAAATGGAAAAAGAGAAACGAAGGGGCAATCTGGGCCTTTCGCCAGCAATTCTGCTCCCCGGTAACCTCTCCGTCCCGGGACAAGCAAGGTCGCCAGCGCGGAATTACGATTGTGCCTCGGCCCGAATCCAGAATCGGGCCATCGAAGCTCCCTCTGTCGACTTCAATAATATTCCGATTTCTCCACCATCGCTAAAGAAAGCGGAGAGGAGGCGTTCGTTCGAGCGATATATATTTGAGCAAGAACCGGGGTCTAGGATATCCTTCTAGCCACCTCCTTCCTTGTCCGAATTCAATCTTTCTTTAACGAGGTGACTGTTCCTTGTTTTCTTGTTCTTCTTTGATTTTTTTTCCTCTTTTCTTTGCCTGTCTCGCGACGTGATCTTAGGAGGGGCGGTGGATTCATCTGTAGCTTACTTTGGATCGAGCGTGTGGTGGGTATGTATTGGATTGGATTTTCTTGACGATCGATTCGATGGGTAGCTTGATTGGAGCTCGTTCACGGTTTTTTTTTTTTTTTTTTGGGTTTTTGTCATTTTTGCTCTCCTGGGTCTAATCCGCGGCTTGTTCTTCAGCTGCTTTAGGGTTTTAATAGCTGGGATGAGTTCGTGGGATGAAGATGGGTAGCTCGTTTTGTCGATATCTGCATTTATTTGTTGGTCTGCCGATGGGTCATTTGGTGGGTTCTGTTTAAAACGGGTGATCGTTCGTTGTTCATTGAAGGCGTGCTTGTTTGCACCTAATGCCTGATTGAACAGCTGTTCTGGTGGCTGATGAGATTTAATCTATTTGAATCTTTCGAGGGTTTAATCCGCTTAATAGCTTCTTGTTGCTAAAAGATTTGTTTTTTCTTTTTTCTTTTTTTTTTTGCTCTTTAAATTCTTACGGATTTTATCTTCTCATTTGCGAAACGCTAAGGTGACGGTATTCCATTTTTATAGTCGCTCCTGTATCTCAGAGGTTTGGAAGACATGGCCTGTAGATTTGTAGGACTTATTGCTCCATTGCAACAATAGAAAGAGCTTATGTAGGACTTATTGTTCCATTGCAACAATAGAAAGAGCTTATGTAGATTTATTGCATTGCAACAATGCTTATGTGATCTTGTTGTGAATGAATGACATTTTCTGGGAGTTTGATCCTAGGAGAACATATGGTGTGTACTATTTTTGGTTTGAAAGGGTATATGATCTCATTTTCCTGGATTCAGTCTTTCTGCAAATCCTTCGTGATGCAGTTTTATATGTTCTTTTGGCGGTGTTTATCAGATATTATGATGGATTTGTGAGATGGGTTACAATTTGTTCGAAGGTGATGTTAAATTTGGATTTTATGAATGTTCAGATGGCATTGCAACAGAAGAATATTGCTGCTGAGGAACCAACCATAAGTGGGCATGACACGACTTTGGAGGAAGCTGATTCTGCTATTAGTGGTGGTCTTTCTGATGTGAATAACAATGGTGATGGTGATGGAATGGCAGAAGCAGTTAGAGACATCAAGGAAACTCAGAGTTTCCCTGGCATATACAGACAAGATGTGGTGAGGAGCAAGAAAAATGGAACGATCGGTATAGTGACTGAAGTTGCTGGGGACTCTGATTCAGATGGCAGTATTACTGATGAGGAAGATGAAGATGAAGACGATGAAGATGATGCTGAAGACAGTGCGAACGAGGAGACTGATGGTGATAGAATCAAAATGTCTCAGGAGAATTGTGCCAGAAGCCAAGGTGGTGATAAACCAGGTCCTCTATCTGCCGACCAAGTTCGAGTGCTTTATATGAATGACATTGAGAGTACTCAAAGTTTTGGTGAAGTAACAGTCATTGATCGGGATTCTTATGGGGATTATGTGGCTTCAGCCACAGACCCTACAGGTCAAATTGGTGTCGTGGTGGATGTTAGTATAAATGTGGATGTTTTAAATTCTAGTGGATCTATTATAGAAGATATCCCATCCAAAGAACTAAAGCGCGTGACAGAATTTTCTATTGGAGATTATGCTGTCCTCGGTCCATGGCTGGGTAGAGTGGATGGTGTTCTAGATAATGTGACTGTGCAGTTTGATGATGGTTCTGTCAAAGTAATGAAGGCTGAGCCACATCGCCTCAAACCTATTACCAAGAATCTGCTGGAAGATGAACATTGTACTTATTTTCCTGGTCAACGTGTCAAGGCTAGCTCTTCTTCGATTTTCAAGAATTCGAGATGGCTATATGGGTTGTGGAGAGCTAATAAGTTGGAGGGTACTGTGACCAAAGTCACCATAGGCTCAGTGTTTATATATTGGATAGCTTCTGCTGGACATGGGCCTGATTCTTCTACTGCTCCAGCAGAAGAACAGAGCCGAAGAAACTGAAATTACTGTCTTGCTTTTCCCATGCAAATTGGCAGCTAGGTGACTGGTGCCTTCTTCCATCTTCAACACCAGCTTCGTCTAATTTATTATACACAGGTTTGTCAAAACTAGAACTTGATGATTCGCTCAACAATGAGTTAGAGAGCTCTCAACCAGAAAAGGAGGTTGCATTGGAGGAGTCAATTGATCATGGAGAGTTCATTAATACTGATGCAGACACTGTATTGGACCCAAAGGCTCCACTGGAATCAGTTACACGGTGCACAGCTTCATCTGAGTCTAGCTCATGTAGTAGTTCATTGTCAGTTGCCAAGGAAACTCTTCATGAACCTTGGCCTCTTCATCGGAAAAGATTCGTAAAGTTGTTCTGAAGAGGGACAAGAAGATTCGAAGGAAAGAGGAGAATTTTGAAAAGGCTCTTCAAATTGTCAATACCAGAACAAAAGTTGATGTGGTGTGGCAGGATGGTCAGATTGAACGCTGTCTGGACTCAACGAAATTGATTCCAATTGAGACACCTGGTGATCATGAATTTGTTGCTGAACAGTACGTGATCGAAAACTGATGATGACGATTATGTTGGTGAAGTTCGGCGTGTTGGGGTAGTGAAAAGTGTAAATGCCAAAGAGCGGAACAGCTCGTGTCAACTGGTTAAAACCAGTTGCCAGGCCAGAAGATCCCGTGAGTTTGAGAAAGAGGAAGTTGTTAGTGTCTATGAGCTGGAGGGACATCCAGATTATGACTATTGTTATGGTGATGTTGTTGTACGTTTGTCTCCTGTTTCTGCTTCTCTGCAAATGGATTCTGGTATGAAATCTATGGAGACAGGAACACAACAAAGCATGCCAGAGGATTATACAACAGATAATGAAGAAGACAGCTCAGGGACTCAAAATGTTGAGGAAGTCACTGACAATGAAGCTGCCTCTACCTTTACAGATCTTTCATGGGTTGGTAATATAACTGGGCTTGAAGATGGTAACATTGAAGTTACATGGGCTGACGGGATGGTTTCAACGGTATGCATGACAGCCTACAGCTATTTATATCTTTCTTTGTTTATTGTTCCTCTTAAGTACTCTTTTAGCACCGGTCTGACGACGGTCTGTGCGCAGTTGGCATGCTTACCATTGTCAACATTAGCACCTCTTTGTTTTTGTTCTTCTTGCTTTCTACCACAAAAGCACTTGATAACAGGCGTTTGGAGCCCTTCTATCTTCTGGCATGAACAATGTGGGTGTAAATATAGTGATCAACAGCTAGAAACTCAACTTGAGCTATAACAAATGCTGGTTTCAACAAGTGAGAAATTACATGTGAATCATTGAATAATGAGCTAGAAAAGATATAATTTAAAAAATTCGTCATGTCTGAAGTTCCACATGTTACTAAGTTGGACACAGGCCAGACTTGAATCTTTATTGCTCTGTTCCTCCCTCTGGACATGAGACAACCTTCAACCAATTCCGCTCATTTATTCAGTTTTGTTACAATATTGTGACTCGTTCTCAACTGCTTTCTCCATTTATAGACTAGATTTAATATCTGGCCTTTTATTGTCTCTTTTTGGTTTCTAGGTTGGACCACAGGCCATATATGTTGTCGGTCGAGATGATGACGATGGGTCAATTGCTTCTGGCAGCGGGGTTAGTGATGCTGCAAGTTGGGAAACTGTAGATGATGATGAAATGGACGCTGTAGAGAATGACAAAGAGGTTTGTTTCTCCTTATGCCTAGAACTCAAAATGCGATAAAAATTTAACTGCAGGAGATGACCTTCCTGCCTGGCGATGTCAGGCACATGCGACAAGGAGGAGATTTTATCATGAACGATTTGGACACATTTAATTCAACAATAACACAAGTTAACATGCTATTAGAATTGTCTGGTGTAATTGATGATATTCGCAATGAGTGGAGTGGATATTGAAGAGAAGAAATAGAAAGGTTGGTTTATAAAACTGGTTTATAAAGTCATGTAGCAGAACCCTGTCAGGCGTTTAAATGTGGCCTACTTGTTTAATGATCCACTAACAATTTCCTGTTTAGACTTCATAAATATTTCTAGCACTGAAGTGAAGTTACCAGGACATAAAAAGCTTGTCATGCTGAAATAACAATCAATTTATCACTAAATAAGACGGTGTACTTAGAAATCAACTATTTTGTTTTTATAGATTTGATAGGTGGTTTGCATGGAATTTAATGTTTGGGATGTCTACCTTGAACATATCTTGAGGCAGACTGCATTACAACTGTGTTCAATATATTTAGAACTTCCACGATTGATTGAATTGAGAGACCTCTGTTGGACTTTGAAGCAGGATCAGTGGTAACTCTGATGAAATGATCTTGTAAATAAACTGCCAGTGAGCTTAATTTGTACTCTGGATGTAAACATTATCTTCAGGAATTTTTCCTTTATTTGGTGTATTTTAATTGCCCTTCTCTGAATAATGATGCCAAAAATTATTTCTAGGAGGTTGGACTTGCAAATGATGATGCTGACAATGATTCTGGAGAAGAGAGTGTCGAAAACCATGCTGGAATGAATTCAGCACTTTCTTTCCTTTGGCAGCAATTGGATTTGTAACCAGATTGGCGACTGGAATATTTTCACGAGGCCGGAAAAATCTGGACTCTGGTTTGGATTCGGAAGGGAAAATGAAAGTCATTCCCAGATGTTGATGAAAAGTTCCGAGAAATTATATTCTAGTGACGAGTGTAGCTCGGAGAAATCTAATATCATGGACTGTACGGGTACAGACATGACTTATCCTAGTGGGGATCAAGATATTTCTGGGGTAGCTCCTGATCCAGTGGGTGCAGCTGAAAGTCTATGCTATACGAGGTCTCAGGAAGTAGATGCTCCAGCCTCCTATGAAGAAACTGCTTGCACTTTTAAACGTTTTGATACAGCTAGAGATCCTATAGATCACTATTTCATTGGCACGAATGGACAGGTAATGCTGCAAGTGTCATTTGAAAAATTTGTGGCTCCATTAAAAAATATATGATATCGAGGGATAAATGAAATGCCGATACTCAGTGCTTAAAAGGCAGCCCAATTGTAGAACCCAGTGCTCCCTTTTTTCTCATCCAGTGAGAATAAATGGAGGCAGTTTTTCTTTTCTTTTTTCTTTTTTTTTGGGGGGGAGGACATTTGGACTTTTATTTTCTGATTTTAATCCCATCATGGATAGAGTTGAAATCTGAACTTTGTTATAATGTTATCTATAGGTCAATGGTGGAAGAAAGTGGTTCAAGAAGGTACAGCAAGACTGGAATATCCTTCAGAATAACCTCCCTGGTAATCATAATTGCGTTAGATGTGTAGACTCTCTGGAATTTCTAGTTATTATCTCAAATCAAATGGCTTGGATCTCATTGTAAATGAATTCAACAGATGGGATTTACGTACGAGTCTATGAAGACCGAATGGATCTTGTGAGGGCAGTAATTGTCGGGGCATATGCAACACCCTACCAAGATGGTCTTTTTTTCTTTGACTTTCACCTTCCCCCAGAGTATCCCGATGTTCCACCAGTAAGAAATTCTGAAATTTTTTTCACAGTGCATTTCTAGTTTCTGAAATTATGTCTCTTATCTGGTTATATTAAAGGTTTAATTCTCTTTTCCTTTGAAGAGGGTTTTTCTGTAACATGTGCTTGCTGATTGTACCTCAAACCTGCAGTCAGCATATTATCATTCTGGCGGATGGCGAATTAATCCTAACTTGTATGAGGAGGGGAAAGTCTGCCTTAGCCTCTTGAACACCTGGACTGGCAGAGGGAATGAAGTGTGGGATTCATCATCTTCTAGCATTCTTCAAGTGTTGGTTTCACTCCAAGGATTGGTGCTCAATTCCAAACCATACTTCAATGAGGCAGGGTATGATAAGCAAATTGGGACAGCTGAAGGAGAGAAAACTCATTGGCCTATAATGAGAACACTTTCTTGTTGAATTGTAAGACAATGCTGAATCTAATGCGAAAGCCCCCCAAGGTAAAGTATCACATTCAACATGCCCTGTGATTCTATTTTCTTGTTCGTACTGAATCTGTGGTCCACTGATATTCACTTCACACTTGCATGGTCCTACCGTCTTTTTCTGCCTTAAGAGGGAGGGCATGGAACCAACTATGATCGGTTTAGTCATTGCGAACTTTACAGATTCAATGGCTAAAGCATAATTGACTTAGGAGATTGATGCTTTATCCAAGAGAAAGAAAATTTATGAGATTGATGATACCTCACTGCTCTCTCTGCAATCCTCCTCATCGGCTTTGATGCTGTGGGGTTATGGATACATTGAGGATTAACTTTCAAATTGTGCATTACAGATTATCACTTAAGATGTAAGAAATGCGTGCTCCGTGTTTTAGGGATATCATTACTCGTTAAAATTCTCCAGAAGTTCGTCCACTTTTTTGTATTCTGAGAAATTTCGTGTTTAACTGGTTGATGTTTTGGGCTGCTAGGTCGATGCTTTGAATATTTTCAATTATCTAATTATTGTTAAATTAGAGAAGTTGCATCTCAAAACAACTCAGGCAACTCTTATATCAAGCTAGGCTTCTTTGTTCTCTAATCACAGTTGCATTCGCTGCTAGAAATGTCATAACCGGAATTTTTGAACTTTTTCCTGGAACAAAACTAGGACTTCGAAGACCTTGTCAAGGAGCATTTTCAGAAGCGTGGTTATTACATCCTCAAGGCATGTGACGCATATATGAAGGGATATTTAATCGGATCTCTCGCTAAAGACGCCTCTGTAAGCAGTGAAAACAATGCAAATTCAACTTCAGTTGGCTTCAAACTTATGTTAGCCAAGATCGTACCAAAGCTTCTCTTGGCATTGGATGAAGCTGGAGCTGATTGCCATGAATTCAGACATTTGGGAGAACCATAGCAGATTCTTAAGTCTAAGCCTCTGCCTCTTTCTAGTCAAAGAGGTTAGCTTTGCGATTCACTACGATTTTGTTCTCCATCAGATCTTTCTTAATGTAAAGACTTACATTCATGTGCAAAAGAACAGACGATTTGCACAGCAACATTCTTTGCTGATTGGCAAATGACTTTGTTTTAGAAGCTTGGTTCCTTTTTGAGCAAAAAATGCGCTTTTCCTTGTGATTTATCCGACACTAGTGACAAATGTATATTATGGGGTGGCCATATCATTTATTTTTTCTGCAGAATTTGGCCTCCATGTGTACCAACTTCGATTTATTTTTTTTTATAGGAAAAGTTCTGGATGTTGGAACATATCATTCATCTTATTCATTATCAAGTGTTAAAAGTGTACATTTTTTATATCCTACTGTACTAATTACAATAGTTGGCATTTGAATATACATTGATAACTTGCTGTTTGCCAGTCAAGGCCTAATAGGCTAATAATAGTGTTAATTTGGCTTTCATGGCCCGCCCACGAAGGCTATTACACTTTTCATGTGATTGCTCATCAGCGAAATGGAACCCCAAACAAGCTGAGCAAATCTGGTACAGTGTTACCATTATTAGGGATGAACAGCTTCAAGTTCCGTACCAGTTCCTATTTGGAGAATAGGTTTCTCATTTTTTAAAATTGGAATTTACCATGGATATCCTAAAATTCTAAACATATCCCGTTACAGGTTTCAGGATTTATTTAGATTCCATTTGTATAATTAATTGAACGATTACAGAAAATCATTCTTTAATAATGATCACTTGCTTTTACAATCTATTGATCACAATTTATATTTATACACAAAATATAAAATATTAATAAAGCAAAAGTCATTATAGAATGAAAGTTCATATTAATGATTGAAAATTATACACTCATTATCGACACAATAAAATACCACATGATATCGTAAAGACATAAATCGAGAAAAACAAAAAATTGTTCTAACTTTTAAGTTCTAGATTTCACCAATTTAACATATACCATCATCTGACCAAAAAAAAAAATTACATATACCATTGAAATAGGATCCTTAAGTTTTGGAACTTGGAATCCACCCCGCTTACTTTGGAACTTGAACTGCACATGTTCTCATCGATCTGATTATCCAATTCTAGGTTTTACCTTGAGTTATGCTCACTCCTAACTATTATAGACAAATTGGCTATTGACTGCTAAAAGCAAGCAAGCAAAAAAAAAAAAAATAAATAGGTGATTCCGGATGGAAAATCTCACAAGAACCAAGCCATGAGGTAATGCAGTGAAGGCCTCCTCAAGAGTGACTTTTGCGGTCCACCTCGACCCGTTTTCACCGCGACATGCCTGCAAGTATCTACTCTCATATAGATTTGGATATACGTGGACTTCGGTGTATGAACAAAAAGAGACTGCAGGATCTTGGGGTGTACTTTACTCCTACTTGGGGTAGACTTTTGCCTGTAATGAGTACTCAAATGATTTTAATAGGCACACAATCTATGCACAACTTGCAAAGAGAAAGCGATCCTCCTCCTTTGCTTGCACAGTAGTCCTTGTCCATCACGCATTTATTTAACATTCCACTTGCCTGGGCAGTTCTGAAGACTGGACTGAGTCCAAGCTAATTCTGTATAAGTCGCATCCAACTCATTAGCAAGCACCCAATACAGAGCAATAATCTGCAGGAGACCCTAGATTCCCTCGTCTCTTTCCATTTCTTTTCCAGAGCAAATATGGAGGATTCGAAGCTGTGCAGGTACTTAAGCTTCTGCATGATCCTCACGGTCCTCGGTTTGCTCGTGAACGGTGCCGCATCGGAAGTTTACACGGTAGGTGACAGCGACGAATGGAACAGTGGCGTAAATTACGGCGTGTGGTCTCAGAAATACAATTTCAGCGTCGGCGATGTGCTTGGTACGTCCCGGACTCATCTCTCTTCTTACCTGAATGTGTCGGGATAGCAGGCATCTGTTAAACTGCTATCATTAAAATCCTGAAGAAGTTTTTTGATGCGTGCCTTCGAATTCTGTACGCATTTTTGCGTGATGGGGTGATGTATTCGACAAACAGTGATTTAATCTGCGCTTGTTTCCTTCCCTTTGTCAGTGTAGCCTTCAAGTACATAAAAGGCCAACACAACACATATGAAGTGACCGAGTCGACGTTCCGCTCATGCGACACGAGCACCGGCGTGCTGGCCAAGCACACGAGCGGCAACGACCAGGTCACCCTCACCGAAGCCAAGAAGTACTGGTTCGTCTGCAGCGTGTTAGGTCATTGCCTCGGCGGAATGAGGTTCGGCATCACCGTGAAAGAATCGAACACCACAGAGAGCCCACCTCTGGCTCCGCAATCGGTCTCCGGCGCCTCCACAAATCAATGACAACGGAGCTCAAGCCACTAGGGGATTGAGCAGATGGGATTATCTGATCCTGTTTGGTGTTTCGATTCCGTCGTGTTTGGTATGGTAATCGAGATTTTGGGACCGAACGGTGGTTGTTCCTGTATGATGTTTTCTTGAGCTTATGGGTGACTCTTTCTTTTCTTTTCTTCTCTTTTGACAAAGTCAATGATTTCATTTAACAAGAACATGAAGCAACCCGCCAGAAGCTCACCAGCTAAGCCTTTTCAACCTGCCAAACACGCATGTTACGCCAACTCCACAAGTTCCTTCCCCTGTTGATGTCCAACACGATTTATTACGCAATCAATACTCACTGGCTGCCTAGACTTTGTTTACTCGACGACCCTACTTCATTGCCGCCGCCGCCCGACCTAAAAGACTCCTCTCTGTCTCGATGGTCCTAACACTTTCTCATCGACACTAGCCCGAACTGATGAATATAGTTGATGTATGGTTGATAGCATCAATTGCTCAATTTGACATCAAAATTGGCATTCTCAGGATGTCAAGAGTTTCTCACTGGGTTTTTGTTCTTGCATTGAGTGTCCATGACTTGCGTTTCTGGTTGTGTTGCTGTAGGAATGGGCCTCCATAGTTTTGTTCTTGTTCAGTTGTTCTGCTGGGCCTTTTCGCTCTTGCTCATGTATTTCGGACCCTTGTCTGCCCATGAACAGGGCCCTTCTTCTTGCCTGGGTTTCTACAAATCACGTCAAATTTGTCATCGTCTAAGGATTGATCAAATCCAACATGTCCATCTGAAGGACCGCGTTTGTCGAATCAGTTCAGAAAAAAGAGTACTCAAAGACAGCGACAACCAAACTACCGAAACGACCTCTAATTGCGAATTGAAAGCCCATAATTGAAAGCCAATCCCTTAAGAAACCTCCGACTTTAGATTGAATACTTATTCTATCTTGAACTCTTTTTATCTATAAAAAACTCATATTTAAGTACAGTTCGAACTTGTCCAGAACTTCTTTTTATCTAAAATATAATCCCAACTTTAGGTTCAATCTCCAAAATATTACAAACTTGAACTTTAGTCTCAAATCTGCCTTGTATGCCGATTACCCAAAAATCACCTTAAGCCATTCCTAATTTTCATATCAAGGAATGGGTTTTGTTCTTAAGATAATTTCTCACGTCATTTTGTTGATGTGGAATTGTTACCGATGAAATGCCACGTCAAACAACTAATGTTATTTTTGAAAAAAATGATTAACAAAGACAATTTTGAGAAGATTGAAAATTTGTGATTTTTTTAAACAAAAATGAGTTTTGGGTAGATTTGGAAGTGGATCTAAAATTTTTTTTTAACAAAAGTCCGATATACTATGGGGATCAAACTTAGAGTTTTTTCTATACGACCCGATGTGGTCCTCTATCTCGATCAAGAATGGGCCTGAAAGTTTTTCTTTCGAGAAAACGATGTCACTATCCTCTAACCAATTGGAAGTCTAATGCAAAGGGAAATTTGTCTAAAAATCCTAAACCTATTGCACATTCTAATTCATCATAAAACTTTTCAATTTTACTAATTTAGCGTGAACATTTTCATTTCTTATCTATGAATCCATCCTGCTAATTTTAGTAAAAATCACTAACATGGATGTTGACGACGATAAGATTGATAACGCTAACGTTGACAATTTTGATAATATTTCAATACTTTTTCTCTTTTTTTTCTTTCTTTATTTTTCTTTCTTCTTCTTTTCTTTTCTAGTGGCATACCATTGGCCATGCCAGTCAATACCTCACCTACTATAGGGACGCATGGTCGGATGAGGGTGAGCCCCACCGAGGCTCACCCTCACTTAGGCGAGACATGGCAAAAGTCAACCTCACCCAAGCAAGATCTAGCAAGGCCACCCCTTGCCTAGGCTAAGGTAGCCTAGCCGAGCATCGATTGAACGAAGGCAAAATTTTTAAAAGGAGGGTCATCTTGTTGATATGGAATTGTCACCGACGTGGAAATGCCACGTCAAACAAATAATGGCAATTTTGGAAAGAGGGTTAACAAAGACAGTTTTGAGAAGATTGAAAGTTGGTGATTTTTTTCAAAAAAAGTTTTTGGTAGATTTTGAAGTGGATTTGAAGTTTGAATTTTTTTCGTACAAAAAAGCTCTATATATTATGGGGACCGAACTTAGAGTTTTTCTATACGGCCAAGTGTGGTCCTCTATCTCAGTCACGAATGGGCCTGAAAGTTTTGTCTTTCCAAGAAAACAATGCCGTTGTCCTTTAATCAATTGTGAAGTCTAATGCAATGAGAAAATTGTCAAAAAAATCCTAAACTTATTACACTTTTTGCCAATTTAGCTTTAAATCTTTAAATTTTGCCAATTGAGTCTTCATTCTTTTCACTTCTTCCCATTAAGTTCATCCTGCTAATTTTGGCTCGAAATCGCTGACGCGATGCCAATGATGCTGTATGTAGGACTTTTTAGTTAAGGATAATTTTTAATGATATTTTAATTTTAATT
Organism: Eucalyptus grandis; assembly: GCF_016545825.1. NCBI lineage: Eukaryota > Viridiplantae > Streptophyta > Magnoliopsida > Myrtales > Myrtaceae > Eucalyptus > Eucalyptus grandis. The sequence continues at coordinate 17,310,328 of NC_052621.1, forward strand.
TTTTTATTTTTTTATGTTTTCTCTCTTTCTTTCGCTTCTTCTTCTTCCTTTTGCGCAAAGCCAACCACCGACGCCGACCACAAATGTGTTGAGCAAACTAGCCTCGCCTGCTACAGGCAAGGTGCGGCTGGGCGAGGGTGAGCCTCGACAAGACTTGCCCTTTGCCCAAGTGAGACCCCAATGAAGGTAAATTTTTGGAAAGAGGGTAAACTTGTAAATATGGAATTGTTACCAACGTGAAAATGCCAAGTCAAAGAACTAATGGCGATTTTTGATAAGAGGGTTAATGGAGACATTTTTGAGAAAATTGAAAGTTGGTGATTTTGTTTTAGACAAAAAAATATGATTCCGGTAGATTTAGAAGTGGATCTAAAGTTTGAAGATTTTTTTTTCCGAACAAAAAGTTCGATATGCTATGGGGACCGAACTTAGAGTTTTTTTCCATACGGCCGGTGTGGTCCTCTATCTCGGTCAAGAATGAGCCTGAAAGTTTGGTTTTTCGAAGAAAACGAAGTCGTTGTCCTCTAACCAATTGGAAGCCTAATGAGGGAGAGAGGAGAGAGATAACAAATGAAGCAACAAGTCCTTTTCTCCTCCTACCAGTAATTAGTGCGTTGTCGTAGACATTCCAATTTCTAAAGCACTCCACTGATGCTCTTTTTAAACATTTTGTCAACGATTATAACGTCTTTCTGCAACTGACAGCGCACTGACGACGATCGAAACAAAATAAAAAATCCCTGTTCAAACGCAATGTCCGTATCTCGAGGAAAGACCATATTTTAGAATCGATTCTCGTACAATTTCAGGACGAATCGTGACTCTCCAGGCCTGCAAATCCTAACGATTACACTCTTGTACCCTAACGAAGACGACGACGGCGTTTTTGGCGTAAATGTTCAGCCGATAGCAAGTTGGCGTAGATAAATTTAACTGGTGGTTGCATTCGCTATGCTTTTCCAGGGAATCGCCGAAGTTGCGGGAGCCATTTTTGTCAAGTATCATTTGGGTATAAGTGGTGGGAGTTGGAAACTGTCCAAAGATGCCGGAGGAATCTTCCATCTCAAGTCTGCAGATCCTAAACCATTTTCAGATCTCTTCATGGACTCTCTCTTCTAGAACGGTCGGCGAATTCCTATGCCGTGTCCTACCTTGACGTTGGCGGTAACCCATGTGACGGTTTCGGATTCGACAGTCCATCCTAAATTGTCTTTTCGTCTTCCTTGAAAACTAGCGCAGAGGATCCCCGAACAAGACGCCAAACTTCAATCCAGAGGGTCGTGACCTGGTCCGACGTTTTCGCTTTCTAACGGGAACGAATTGGAGGAATTAAATGATGACAATACGGCATTGGTGAGAACTATCAGACGAAAAGGATTACGCGTGCAAGGCACTCTTCGCCTCCTTCAGAACCGTTTGAAATATTTGTCCCCGATAGTGTCCAACATTTGACAACGGATGGTATACGTTCTTTATGTTCATATTGTCTCACAAAATGACAAGTGTTATTGGAGCCTCTATTCTCAACTTCTTTTCAAGAAGCTGACAACGTCATTACATGCATCATCATGCCGTCCCTTTCAGAAAAATAAAAAGAAATGTATATTCCCTACTTTGTCTACATATCCTTTATACCTGCAAAATGCCAAATGAAATAGAAAATGATCTTAGAAAGGATATAATGAAATTCTTGGATCGTTTTTACCAAATAAATTATCATTTTTATTTGATTTATGAAGCTAACAAATCGATATAAAAGAATAATAGAATTAGAAAATAATAAATAAAAATTCCACACTCAAGCTTACTTAACTAGTAAGTTTGAGGGATGTTAGAGATAATTAAATATTTCTCTAGAAAAGTTTTTTATGTTAAAGATATTTTTTTTATTTTTTTTTTCTGTATTCTCTCAGCCTTACGTGATTATCATATATTTCGAATGCCATCTAATAAAGGTTCATACCCTTTTCTACGACGAAATATACATGTCATCCACATTATTATTTTTTAACTGGACTTTCTAGCAAAAGCTAATTCCTTTTAACCGGATTTTTCGCTTCCCAATAAGTTGGGAGTTTCTCTGCAAAGTAACAAGAGCAGGTGAGCAGCCAGCGTCGTGAAGCTAACCACTAGATCCCAGTCGTGACAAAGAGTTCTCTGGCAATCAACGTTTACCCTACCTTCATCCTAGCCTCTAAGACAATAATAATGCAACCTCCCCCTAACAGTAACAGCTGTCTGAATCCACTGTTCAATCAAATCAGCATTTACTATGATTGAAAGAATCACGAAGGCATTTGCTCCAAACGTGACTTCCAACACGCATTCCACGAGAGCTTCAGCAACAGACTAGGTTCAGCTGCCCCACGACAGTCCACGTTTCTGTCGAAACAGAACACCCAAAGGACAAACCGGTATCCGTCTTCCGGCCCCACGTTGCGCAAGCAACTGATAGGACAGCCTCGCATGTGCGGTCGAAGATGATCTGTCGTGGAGGTACGAAATAATGCCGCGGCGCCTGCTTGCTGATCAACGGCGGAGGAATGAATTCAAGAGAATCTCCATGGCTTGCGACTCGAGCTGTCTGATGTTCAATAGGATATCGACGCTTCACTTCTGTGACGTCGCTTTGCATGCTTGCATGGGGTCACGAGATTAATAAATATAGGCCGAAGCTTGAGCCTCTTTCGAAAGACGGTTCTAGCTTCGCGTAGTGACTTGAACGGAAATAGATGTAATAGACCAAAGCTTGAGCCTCCTTTTAAAGGAAAATTCTGGGTAGAGCTTTCTGAAATCCAGAATTTTCGTTTGTACTTTTCATGACCGTTGGATTGTCAAAATAGAAGAACCAGCTTGTACCTATGAAATATGGATATCCAAGTATATTGCAGCGAAAATGGAGTAATTTGTTTGGAGATTGATAAACCAGAGGTGCTCATAATCAGGATAATTATCAAAAAAAGAAGTCATAAACCTATTATATGAATGCAAAATTAGTCTTAAATCTTTTGACAATCTTTGACGATTTGTAACATAGTCTTTTTGTCAATTTTGGCCGATATTGACATGGAAGTTAGTCATCCCTATGATATGATTGATGTTGATTTTGATAATTTTTGCAATTTGCAAAAAAATCTAAATTTTTATATATTTTCTTCTTCTTTTTTTTTAATCGTGGCCAACGACCTCAGCGAGTCGTGGCCCTAGGTGAGGGACATAGACCTCACCAACAGCCGGCAAGAGGAAGACAACCACAATGAAATATAAATTTAGAAATATTTTTAAAATTTGTCAACATCAACACCAATTGTGCCACATCAAACAACCGCTGTCCACGTCTATAATTATGACAAAAATTAACCAAAATGGCTACATTAACAAATTGTTAAACGATTGAGGACTAAATTGATCAAATTATAGGATTATGACTAAATTGCATCTGCATAATAGGTTTTGAATTTTTTGGTAATTTTATAGAAGATATATTTAAGTGGCCAATTGCTTGAAGGCTTTAAACATAATTTCAGGACTTTGCAGGAGATTTGTTACCAATAGGCAGATGAACAAAATAATGGCTAGTAGAGGCAAGTTTAACGTTTAAACTTAGAGGCCTATAAGAAAAATCAAGCGACAAGTGCAACTGAGGGTGCCTTTTGTTGGACTTTTAGGGAAAGCCTTTGAGAAAATGCAAAAGATTTCAAGTTAAAAAGGTTTTTTATGTGTTTGTTAAATTGTAATTTGAAAATCCATTATGAAGTACCTTTGAACAAAATAGTATTTAGAGAGATCATATTGTCAAAAGAAAATAAAAAGTTGGCCAACGAGGGCAAGTGACCACCGCCGACCTCAAGTAGCCCTCGAGACAATCGGAGAAGATCGCCCGGGATCGGGCAACCCTGGGCGGCCATGGAGGTCATGCGACCTCGGCAAGGGCCGCCTGGTTGCACAACCTCGTAGCCCTTCACGAGGTCGCATGACCCAAAGCTAAGTCGCAGTGACGCGACTGCAGCTATGTAGCACTGACACTCTAAAGCCTTCGTGTCGTGTCCGACACCCACACGTGTCCACGCTCCAACACGTCCCGACACGCGACATCAACGAGTGTCGAAAAATTCGACATGTGGTCAACTCTCTCCGACACGCGAGTCCGAATTCCGACACGCAATTCGACACGCACAGGTCAATTTTAAAAATTTCTAATACTTGAGGGGTCAAAATATAAATATACACAAAAGAAGTAATAAAAGAAATAATAAAATTGCTATAAATATACATGCACTGGGTCAATTTTTTTCAGTTTTTTTTTTAGAATTGATTTATTTTTTAAAAAAGTCTTTTACTATGAAAGAAGTAATAAAAATCCTATATATGATAAATAAATAAATTTAAAAATATCATTTCAGTATTTTTCTTTAAACAATGTTTTTCCTCTAAGCTTTGTGTATTATTGTAACAAATTAAAATAATGAATGATATTATTTAATATTTTTCGTGTAAATTAATTATAGGCTATTATTATAATAAATGTATTTATATATAAAAATATATTTAATATATAACGTGTCGAAACGTGTTTAAATTTTTATTTTAAGAAACGACGCGGCCGTGTCGCGTCACATGTCCGTGTCTGCCATAGCCTTGCAGTGATCGTTGTGACTTGCGAGTTTCCCACGACTAGTCGATGACGCTAGGGTAGCCACGACCTCGCCGATCTCTCTAGCCTGTGATTGACCAGCCACATGCAACCACGCCACCGAAGAAGAAGATGAACAGAACCCTGGGGCTTCTGAAAATGTTAAAAGCCCACAAGACAACTTAGGACCTACCTTGGGCCAACATTTAAAAGCTAACATTCCCATGCGGGTTTCAAAATTTTACCGAACACCCAATATTTGGCTAAATGGACTCTGGACACTCAAAGTCCCTTCCCAAAGCAAATCGCAAGCACACTTGAGTCTGCAGCCAAATGTTTGAAACCAAGAGAAATTGAAGAATGTTTAGAAAATTGTGCGAGTCTGTCTTTGTATTTGTGCATTTTTGTCGGATTGAGTGTTGTTATCATAGTTAGCAAGAATGACAAACTCATTTGTAAACAAACAAGAGAGTGGCTGTGCTTAGGGAAAAGGCATTCGTCTAGGTGAGAGAGACAAATTGGAAACGCTAGATGCGTGGTCCGTAATTTGATTAATGGGTTCTACCGTGCTGAGAACAACTGGTGGAGGGTTCCAGTGGTGGCTAGATCTATAGCGAGGTAGCCGTAGGAATCTAATTTTGCGCAGCACAAGCCTTTCTACTTGTAGTAACGAAATATACCTGGGCTACGACAGCTGAAAGAGAGGACCCAGGCACGCGGTCCTGAAACTTAATAAATTGGGCTGGCAATTTCTCTTTCAGTGTACTTTTTAATTTTTGGCGAACATTTCTCGAAAACGACCACTTATATCGAGGCTTTCAAATGCATCCAAGCAACGGGTATCCAATTGAAAGAAACCATTATCTTGAACAACAGATAATTTCATCATCCATGAAATGTTCAAATATAAATTATTTATTAATAATGAAAATATTTTTCATTAACTAATTATTTCAAACGATATAAACAATCAATTTTAAGAAAATATTTTTAAATTATTCACTTTCCGCAAAACAAACTAACCTAAAAGAGATTGATGTACGTTTTAGGGTCCATTTGTTTTCGAAAAATTGCTTTCCGACTTTCTAATAATTGGATGATGAAAACTAATCGGTCCATAAAAACGCTTTCCGTAGATGGAAAACAATAAGTTTAGATTGGAGGAAATCACTTCCTTTTCTAATAAAAGAAATTACTTTTCCTAAATTATCAAATAAATGAAAATTGACGATTTTATGATAAAGGTAAATAGATATTGAGTTTCTCTTTGTATCATAAATCTTCATGATTACAAATTATCTAAACCCAATTAGAAGAAGAAATAGCAGACATTAGCTCAAGGAAATAATTTGACAGTAGGGGGGGCGGAAAATTAAGAACTTTATGAAACTATCTTGTCTAAAGTCATTTTCATGAATATATCTACATACCGAAAAAACCATGTGATCTATTTTAAATTTCATTTATTTTCCTATTATTGCGATTGGCTCGGTACATTTTGCGATCTTGTCATCTTATTTGATGAATATGTACGAAAAGCTGGAAACTTCGTGAAAGATCAATTATTTTTTTGCTTGAGAATTTTGAAAACCTTGGATGTCAAAATGTTCACGTTATTATCACGGGTATCTAAAGATACGGCTCTAAAGTATGCTCTCGATCTTCCATAATCACACGTTGACCTTTTCCTTGGCCATAATTTCACCGTGGCCTTCAGACGCTCAATCGTCCATACACGCCCTATCTTTAAAGAGACTAATAATAGTTCCGCGTGAAATAATCCCGTCCGTTCAAATCAGTCATTGCGCATTTATTGTCGACGCGGACCGACAAGGAAATCAAATAAACACCACATGATAATAATTTTTAAAATTTTAATACATTAATTACACACTTCACTAAAACGATTAATGTTTTAAAAATCGTAATAGGTTTTTTAAATTAATCACTCCAAACGTGCTCCATAGATACCCGTTAACATATAGTTTCAATAGAATATTCTTTAAAAATCTCGTCCAAATATCAATAGCACGAGATTCATTAATCACAAATAGTGAAGAATTAACTTAGAATTTGATAACACAACAATATAAAATGGCAAGATGAAGTTAAAGAGTTGTTAATTATGCCACAATTGTAAGTCAATTAGTTCCAAAGAGTCTATGATAACGAGTTCCCTCTCGATAAATCCGTTAGGTATGTTTACTTTGAAATGATCTGATTTTGAAAAGACTAATTGTGAATAACATCTTTATGCACAAGATACTGTAAAATTTTCCTAATTAGTTGGTTACCCAATGCTCAACATTTTCTTGTCAAGCATACTTACAAACGTTCAAAAGTACTTACTAGCACAATCCAAAAAAAATGCACAGTTCACTAACTTTTTAAAGAGAAGGATTTTTATTCTAGCTACAAAGAAGGAAATAAGATAAACATCATCTCTATAGGAATCGAAAATCCATTAAGCCTTGTTAACAAGTGACTCGAGATATTTATCTAATATATTTAACTTTTAAAATATTGATTAGACATAGTATTATTGATGAGTGACATTATTCTCTACAAGAACCAAAAGATTCATCGAATCTGTCAGACATCTATCTAAATATTTAACTCTTAAATTACTGAATAGAGATCTAAAAGTACTTAAAGATTTATCAAACTTTGTCAACAAGCGACTCAAGATATCTATTTATATATTTTATTCTTAAAATACTGATTATGTATAGCACAAATTAACTCAATGCATTAAAAATGGTAACAATTATTAATCAACGATAAATTTACAATTAGATTCCATTTATCAAGATAAACAAATGAGTTGAAAAATATTTTCTTTCTAAAAATGATCATCTGTATTTCTTCATATAATTCACAATATCTAAATATTTTCACAGATGGCGAATTTTTTTAAATAATAAGTAATATAAACAATTATTTATATTTTTTTTTTGTTTTGTTTTTTCGACAGACCAACGGAATCTTTTCGTGGTACATCGTATTCCGAGAGCATCCGAAAGTTGTACCCATTCGTCACAGTCCCGCCCCCGACTCGGCCACGGCGAGAAGACCTGGGGACGATAAACTCTGTGTGGCACGGGGGCGCGCTGGTGAAGCCGCGCATCCCGGCTGTCATCCACAAGAACGACCCGTGCGCCACGTGTCAGCGAACAGCGACCCGCCCCTATTTTTATTTCTCTTTTAAAAAATGATTTCTCGCTCCCTCCTTGGCCGTGCGTATTATTTCCATTTAACGCAATTTTCAAAGGTTCCGGACGGCTCCTCCTCCTCCTCCTCCTCCTTGCCGTCGCCATTTGCGCAGTACAAAAAGCACGCGTCCGAGCAGGAAACTGCGCTTGGGTTTCGTCGCCGTACTCTCCGATCCCCCCGGATGACAAGTTGAAGTTTGACCTATAAAAAGCCTCGGGACTAGAGGGGGCACGAGAGAGAGAGCGAGAGCGAGAGAGAGAGCGGCGGTTGATACGGACTTTGCTTCTTTTCAACAGGTCTGGTTTGGCTCCGTCCTTCTTTTTCTTCTTCTTTCGTCGACTTTTTGCTTCTGGGTTTCCGTTTCCTCTTCTTGTTCCTGTTGAATCGTTCGCGCTTCTTGCCCTGGCTTTGATCCCGCCGGCTTTCTCTGTGTTGCCAAATCTTGTATTCTTTCTCGCGCGTGCCATGCATGTTTTCGTTTATCTTTCTGTTTTGGGCAATCCTTTTCTGATGATTATAGGTTCGAGATTATAAGTTTTAACTCAGAGCTGCCCAGCAGAGCATGACCAGATAAAAATTTCATCCAAAGAAAACAAGTTGCTGATCTCTTTATGTGTTTTGCGGTTCTAAATAATATCGAGAAAAGAATAATTTGGAGCAGTTGAAATCTTTCTGATCCAGTATTCAGGTTATAGGCTTTTTCTTGAATTACAGGGTGGCTTTCCTAATCTTGCTACTTGCTGAAGTAGCGAATTCGCATCTGACCGCTGCGACGGCATGGCCGAGAGGAAAGTGAATCCAAATTGCGTAAACGCCACCAATCCGTATCACGAGTGCGTCGACGCTTGCTTGAAAAAGATATCTGAAGGACAGACGACAAAGAAGTTGAATAAGAAGAATTCCGGTTAGTATCATCTCCGAAATTCGATGTTCGATTGCTGTTTTAATTGGTTAAGTCAGTACAGCGGTATTTCCATGCTCTCTGATTTCGTCTCCAGTTTTTACATGGAGATTCACTGATCTTTCATTAAGTCGATCTGAGGAGTGGCCATCTTTGCTTTGATTCATTCAATTATCTGCTCTCTTGTTCATACGACGCTTTGAAGAAAACATACATGGTTCTTACTTGTCATGCCAGGATCGTTCATCCTCTTTCTTCCCAGAAAACTCAGCATGACCAAGAAGCAGTCGGATCGAAAGCCCTCTGACGAACCCGTCCTGAAGAATTTCGACGTCTCCGATAACCTATCCGCGAAAGATCTGTCTTTCAAGAAGGTGGAGTCGTGGGATGCCGAACTCGTGTTTCCAAAGGCTCGTGTCAAAGCAAATCAGCTTCGAGATGCAGGAGAACTCCAATCTCCTCCTCCTGAGCCTCCGCAAAAGCCCTCAAAGCATGAAAAATCTGTTAGACAAACCAAGACCACTACAGAGCTCGATGAAGACAAGGTGAATTCCGTTACAATTGACAACTCTGCAGAACATGGAAGGGATGCTGCATTTGGGTCCATGGCTTCTACGATCACGGTTGTCGACCATCCTTCTGAAGTGAGCGATGAGGTGAATGAGCAAGACCATGAACCCGTTGTTTCTGATTCCAACATCCTCGGGGATTACCGTGTGCAAGAAAGCTCCTCCTCGGTCCTGAAGCCGGTTATCGACAAGTATGGAGATATAGCAGCCAACTGCCACCTCAAGTCGGCTGCGATGCGCTCTTACTTTTTAGAGACCATCTGCTCCGTGATTCAAGAGCTGCAGCGCACCGAGATCTCGAAGCTAAAAAAGTCGAGAATCAAAGAGATGCAAGCCATCTTGAGGGATGTGGAAGCTGCGGGGATCGATGTGGGCTGGCTCCGCAGCGTGCTCGATGAGATAACCGAAATGCTCGAGCTCAAAAAGCAGTGCCGTGAAATCGAGATCGTGAAGAGAAACCGTGACTTAGACATAGGATCAACCAGGCAAGAGCTGGAACTTCAATTGGAAGATTTGGCTGAGAAGGAGAAGGCACTGGAAGCTGCCAAGGCACAAGTCGCCGAAACCAGAGCCCGGCTGAGCGAGTTCGAGCAAGAATCATCTAAATTGCAGGAAACAATGCTTTCCATCCAGTCTAAGGCCGAGCACGACTACAAATCGTCGGTAGCCCAAATCTTGTAAGTTAGTTACTGGGAACTGCTTTGAGGGCATCTTCATGTACCTTAGGTGTGTCCAATTTGCTAGTTGTTGAAGCATTTACTTACTGTAAATGTTGACATTTGAGTCATATAGTCTCTAGGTGAATTTCCCAGGTTCCTTCCAGCTCTGCTGAACTTGGAAATGGGTGAATCTATGTACCAAAAAGTCTTTGCTTAGCGCTTGCATAGGGTGCTTCGTACGTAAAGTTCTCTTCTGAATTCCTAGTCAACCGAAAATTACTCGAGTGTTTCGTGACCAAGCGCACTGCTAAATTTCAATTGTCATATCGTTCTAGAATCATACCTGTGATTTTCACAGAACGTGAACCATGAAAATCTGGGAAGGAAAAAAAAAAGAAAAAAAGAAGAGGCATATTATTTTTCCTGGGAGCATATTCTTTTTTTTTTTTTTTTTCCTGGCCAGCATCCACTAGGAACCTGTTCGAGGTGGTCCAAAACAGATCGCGCAATAACAGAAGGCTTTGTGAGGTAGCTTTCATGGAAGCGGATACATCTCTTTTCCGTTTCGGGTCAAGAAAGAGCAGCTGCCTCGGCCCGTTATTATAATCCATACTTTGCAGAAAAGTTAAGTAGCTAGGGTTTCCTGTCCTTGTCGACCACCATCGTCAACCGCTCGAAACAGAGCTCATACCAAAGACTGAAAGCAAACCCATGACCAACAATTCAAACGATTTCAGTGACTCTGCCTTTGATGGTTTTTCCTTTAGCACAGGTTTGGCTTGCCATGTCTTGCTTTTGTGGTTGTTGGGGGTGAGTACACTCTGATCATTAAGCGGGCTCGACGTCCCCACCCCGGCCTAATTGGCCCGGGGACATAAATGTGCCGGGTTGGGCAAGTTAGTCCTTTCTTGAGTTTGGCTGTCCCAAACCTGCCTAAATCCTTTGGATTTTTCATATAAGACGTGATATATATCCATGGCCAGCGTGGCATTTTCGGCTCCGGTACTTTGCCCGATTGGCCCATCATTTCCGGTCTAGTTGTAGCATTATATATATATATATATATATATATATATATATATATATATATATATATATATTCCGTGTTCGGAATTTGGTGATGCTTGCTTTAAAGCCATGGTATCTCAAAACTAAGTCAGATATAATTTGCTAAGAATTGTTATGACTATAAAGGTGTTGTAATTGTGAGATGTTTGATCAACATCTTATAGGAGTGAATCGGTGCGAAAAATCGATATCGAACGATACTTTGATACAATTTGGCTATTCAAATTTGAGTGGTTAGAGTAGATGGGAGGATGAAATATGATAATTCAAATTGGTGAAATTAGAGCGTGATGACACTTTGCCCGTGAGAAAAGAAGCTTTGGTAATTCTTCTTTTAATAGACCGAAAATAAGCTACAGTTTTGTGGCACATATTCTTTCAATATTGACCAAAATCAATATGCTGTCAGAAGCCCTAGATTTTTAATTGATGGGCAAGAAGAGTTAGGTGAACGGATCCAAATAAGGAGGAGGTGAAACGATTCGGTCGACAGTTCCGAACTAGAAGTCCAACGTGGGCTGTTTGCCACCATAAACTCCAAAGATGTCAAGCATTCTCATTTTGGTTAGTTTAGATTGATAGGTGCCACGTGATGGTAAATATAGAACTCAAATTGGAATAGTGTGTAGACATATAGGAGAGATTCATTTATGAGCACGTCTATCTACCTACATACACCCTATTCATTTCGGAGGATAGATTCGATAAATTTTTCCATATATAAAATTATTAGTTAACAACAATGTTTTTATTTTATTACTTCGTTTTAACTCAAAGAGATGAGAGAAACAATACCAGGTTTAGATAGGCTTAACAAGGCACCTAACAACACATGCCATATTTAAACCTTCATATAGCCTTCTTAAAGACCTCCAATTTTAAATCCAATCTTAACTCTACCATATAGCTTTTATTTCTTTGAAAAAAATCCCAGCTTTCAATTCAGTCCGAAATGTACCCAAATGTTCAAAATCGTCATTGATTTCTTCAAGACTATCGACTTTGTGAGTAAAAAGGTTATTATCATAATTCATTCGCTTCACATTGTTAGACTAGCGAGTAGAGTTGAGATTAAAGTAAAATTTGATATCTTTTTTAAATTTTAAAAAAGAAAAAAGAAGTTCGTGAGATAAGACATAAAGTCGGAACTTTTTTAAAAAGGAATTAGCCTTTCTTGCCAAAACAAGAATGATATTCACGTGTGGCAATGCGGTTGGTGCTCTGAAAATGGAGCATGAACTGGCCTAATAGGAATGACCCGATGCGTCCAAAAACGCAAACCAGAACAACCAAAAAAAAAGTCAACCAAAAACAAATTCGGCACATGCGGGGTCCACACTACACAGCACACCCTTTTGGCCACGCGTCTAAATCTTGTCAGAAGCTTCTGAGGCGACTTTTACATCGAAGGAACAAGAATTTTCTCCGATTTTTTTTTCTTTGAAGATTTTCCTTGGCTGTTCAAAGAAGAAAATTTCCCCTTTAATTGTATTTCGCGAGTAAAATATTAAATTTCGTGATGAAAAGGTTGACGTTGAATTACACACATTTCAACGGACGTCAGTCAAATTTTGCAAGCCCCCGATAAATTATATAAAAAGCAGCAACCTTTCCGGCACCAACTAATCGAAATTAAGACCCTCCTCTGTTTCGCTCGTAGCTCCCTCTCTCTACCTTCCCTCCCTCTGGTAATCTCCTCGTCTTCGCTTTGCTTGGAGCTCGTCGTTTCTCTTGCAGCGTACACGCCCGTTTCTCTCTCTGTTTCTGCATCCATGTGGGTTCTTTGATTTGACCGAAGTTGGTGTCTGGCTTCTCTCATCACCATCGTGTTTCCGGCGAAAGTCGCGGTTTTTGGTTCTGGGTTTGTTTACGGGGGCGAAGATGGTTTTGTTTTTTGTGAATTTGGGCCGTGGTGCTTGCTTGTTTCTGATCAGTTGGATTGACTGTTGAGTTTGATCGAGCGATTTTCATTTTGGGTGGACGGTGAAGGAGAAGTGTTTGATTTGGTTGGTGGCTCTGTCGGGGGTGACTGGTCATGTTAGTGATTCTTCTGCGTGTGAAAAGATTCGGCTTTCGACTTGATGAGAGTTACCTGCAGGTCATGAGATGGAAATGAGATTTCTTCTGTTGATAATGAAGATGTCGGTGAGCCTTAACCGTGTTGTCGGTGAAGGAAAGGGTTCACTGGTTAATTGTTTTCATCCGATTGAGCATAATCTGCACTCAATCCTGATTGACCGAACGGACTATTTGACTTGACTCTGAAAGAAAAAAGTGATTTTTTCACTGCTGTGAAACTTCAGAATAGGCCTTTCTCTTCAATTTCAGTAAAGTTTAAATTCATTCGGGATAACCATTGATAGGACGAAATGTGAGCCTTTGTTTGTAATAGCTGGAAGACATAGTTATGTACATTGAAAATACTGCAAACTTGAAAACATCTGACTGCAATTTTAGCTTGATGGGATATTTATTGATCTAGTTCCTATTCTGCAGTCGCCTTAGTGATCTCTGGCAAGATGTCCGAGAGGGAAGAGTACACCCGGATTGCAAAATTCATCAAATCCTTATCACCAATGTGTTGAAGAGTGTTATCAGAAGGTT